>NW_005371399.1:753773-754417 GCF_000412655.1 Myotis brandtii | reverse complement strand
GTTCTTCTTGCTGCATCGTTGTTAATAAGTTCAATGAACTCCTCTTGTGCTGTCTCAGGAACATCTTCAACTTTGACTGTGAATCTTCTGGCAAATTTGGAAAGTATGATGAAATTTAGTCTGCAAGCATGTGCAAGTGTTCTTTCACAGAAATTATCATCGTAATCCTTTTCTCTGGTTCAATGTCATGTTCCTCAAAGAAAGCAGATAAGGTAGGCAACATGTAAATTTTATTTTCATACAATTTTTTTTTTTTTGCCAAAGCTGAAGTTTTATTTGGAATGATCGGATCTTTTCAGACAAATGGAGGCATGTTGCATTTGGTCTTGCAGTGATAAATTTAACTCATTCACTATGGCAAAGGTGTAAACCAAGTAAGCTATTTTCTGCAGTTCACTTTTATCTCCTAAAAGTGCTTTTAACTGCGGTCTTGCTTTCTGATTAAAAAACGTTTTGAGAAGGAATTGATTTAGGAGAGCCAAGATGGCGGCGGAATAGGCAGAGGAGTCCCAGGGCTTTTCCCGGAGCAAATGGAGTGAGCAGCTGAAACTAATAACACCCACCCCGAATTGGCGAAGTATACTCAGGTGAGACAGCAGTTTGCAGCCGGGAAGGGCAGAGTTCCCCTGGAAAGGTAAAAACCA
>NW_005371399.1:751882-753426 GCF_000412655.1 Myotis brandtii | reverse complement strand
GGTGCGGATGAGTGGAATCTGGGGAGAGGCTGGGGAGAGAAGGGGGGCCAGGAGAAGTGGCAGCAAATTGAGTGCTGAGTCACCCCTGAGCCCAGAACTTGGGCAGCCATTTTCTTCTGAGGCTAAACCCTCCCTCTAGGCCCCAGGCAAGGAATACAGCCACACCCAGATTCCACCCTGAATGAGATGAAGGATTAAAATAATCTGATTAGTCCCTTGGAGTTAACAAGGTCTGGCCTATAGAGGGGCTTTCAGTCCGAGCAACGACAACAACAACAAAAAAGCACAGACATTCCAGAAAACTGGGATCTTAAGCCAGCCAAAGAAATGACATTTCAATTTTTCATTTTTATTTTTTTATTATTATTTTGTTAGCTTTTTTTTCTTTGTTCTCCTTTTTTTTGTTTGTTCCTTTATTTCCTACTTCTTTTCACATTATTTTTTCAACCACGTGAGCAGCAGACATGTGAGCGGCATGCTCTTGTCCAGGGAGCCTCAGCCCCATGAGCAGCCTGCCTCGAGCATAAGAGCAGCAGCCTCATGTGGCCTGCCCCTGTCCAAGGAGCAGCAGCTGTGTGAGCAACCCGCTTCCCCGTCCGAGGAGCAGCAACAATGCGAGCAGTCCAACATGTCCGAGGAGCAGCAGCCACACGGGCAGTCTTCCTATGTCTGAGGAGCGGCAGCCCTGCACAGCCCGCCCCCATCCAAGGAGCAGCAGCTGCGCACACCCTGCACTAGTCCGAGGAGCAGCAGCTGCACAAGCATCTTGCCCTTGTCCAAGCAGCAGCAGCCGAATGAGCAGCCCGCCCCCATCCGAGGAGCAGCAGATCTGTGAGCGGCCCAGCCCCATTCGAGGAGCAGTAGCAGCCCACCCTGGTCTGAGGAGTAGCAGCCACACGAGCAGACCGCCCATGTCCGAGGAGGGGCAGCCCTGCGCAGCACGCACCGGCCCGAGGAGCAGAGCCACAACAGCCTGTACCTGTCCAACGAGCAGCAGCTGGGTGAGTGGCACATCCCCGTCTGAGGAGGAGCTCACTCCCGTCCCAAGAGCAGCAGCCTCGCAAGCAGCCCACCCCCATCTGAGGAGCAGCAGACTTGCAATCAACCTGTCCAAGTCCTAGGAGCAGTAGCCCCACAAGCAGCCCACCACATCAGAGGAACAACAGCAGTGTGCAGCCAGCCCCCATCCAAGGATCAGCAGCCACGTGAGCAGTCCGCCACAGTTCAAGGAGTAGCAACTGTGTGTAGCCCACCCCCATCCAAGGAACATCAGCTTCATGATCAGCACACCCTCTATCTGAGGAACAGCAGCTGTGTGTGAAGCCTCCTCCCACCAGCCAGAGGAGCCACCACAGCTGTGAACAGCACCCACCAGAGGAGCTGCTGCCAACTGAGGAGCAGCTGCTACCACAACCGCCCGAGGAGCAACCACAGCCCGAGGAGCCACTGCCACCCAGGGAGCAGCCACTAAATGACTCAACATCTAGATATGTCAGTGAGATCAAACATGGGTAGACAAAGAAACCCCCAAAGGAAAGAAAAGG
>NW_005371399.1:746025-746727 GCF_000412655.1 Myotis brandtii | reverse complement strand
GGGAAAAAAAGGAGACATATGTAATACTCTTTGTAATACTTTAAACAATAAAACAATAAAAACTAAAAAAAAACAAAAACGTTTTGAGTTCATCACGAAGCTCAAAAACACGTTTTAAAATTTATTTTTCCTCTCGACAACCATCTCACTTCAGTGTGAAATAGCAGAGCATTTTTCGGCGCATCCCACTCGTTGCACAGTTGCAAAAACAGTCGACTGTTTAAAGCGCTCGTCTTTACAAAATTGACACAACTTATGATGCTTTTAATTACTTCTTGTAACTCTTGTGGCAGCATCTTTTTTGCTAATATTTGCCGATGAATCATACAGTGAGTTCCGATGACTTTTGGTGACTCATTCAGTACCAAACGTTGAAATCCAGATCGACATCCTAGCATAGCTGGAGCACCATCTGTGCAAACACCACAAACCTTTTCCCAAGAGATCTTATGCTCTTTCAGAAATGAACCAACTGTGTCAAATACATCATGTGCAGTAGTTGTTGTTTCAAGAGGTTTGCAAAAGAGAAACTCATCTTTAAAGTCGCCATCATTAATATACCTCACGTAAACCAGTAACTGTGAACAGTTTGCAACATCTGTAGATTCATCAAGCTGGATACTAAATATTGGAAGTGGAGCAGATTTAATTTCCTGGATTACCTGATCAAGAATATCAGCAGACATGTCATCTATTCTTCTG
>NW_005371399.1:744251-745402 GCF_000412655.1 Myotis brandtii | reverse complement strand
AAGTCTGGCTTTCTTGAGTCCATCAGCTTTGCTTCTAAAATGGTTGGTATCCTTGCTGGCAAAGCTCGGATGCTTGCTATCAAAATGGCTTTTTAGTTTGTTTGGCTTCATAGATTCGGCTGATAGAACTTCACAACAAATAACACATTGCGGTTCCTCAATTCCTGTTGTAATTATTGAGGTAAAACCATACTGTAAAAAATCCTCAATATATTTTCTTTTCTTAACGTTCTTCTCTACACGATTGTCATGGGATGGTTTGCTAATGAAAGTAATATATAACAATAGCTTTAATAATACAAAAGATGATACATGGCATAGTTCAGTCAATACAGTTCATTAAAGTTTCCTATGATTTACCATTCTCTGTGTTGTTGTTTTTACATACCTGTTACTATTACAAGGGGGCAGTATTCACATCAACCACAGCTGAATATAAAAAGACCCATCAGCATCTAGATTAAGTTCCCATGGTACAGATATTTTTTTTTTGCAGTAGTTGATGATTTTACAGTACATGATTTTACATTTACCCAGTAATTATAATTCATGAAGTGTCGTTTTACCTTCAATACTGCTGCTTTCAACACAGCAGCTGCTTTCTACACAGTAGCTGCTCTCTACTCATGTGTGACTGGTCCGTATAAGTACATTATGGCGCCAACCCTGTCACATACACCTGTATTTGTACTGGGTGTATGTGATGGGGTTGGCGCGATGATGTCATCACGCCGGGTACTCATATGTGGGCGTATCTGCATGTGGGCGGACCTGCCTGGAGACGGATAGAGGAGCGGTGTCTTGGTTCCTAAGACCATCAAAAATATGTCTTTTCCGATGGTCTTAGGGGACCCCTGTGAAAGGGTCATTGGACCCCCAAAGGAGTCACGACCCACAGGTTGAGAAACGCTGCTCCGTACTGTTTCCACAGTGGCTGCACCAGTCTGCATTCCCACCAGCAGTGCACGAGGGTTCCTTTTCCTTCACATCCTTGCCAGCACTTGTCGTTTGTTGATTTATTTATTTATTTATTTATTTATTTATTTATTTATTTATTTTTTTAAGGATTTTAAACCACTTTATTTTTTTTAAATTAAATCTTTATTGTTCAGATTATTACATTAGTTACTCTTTTTTCCCACCATAACTCC
>NW_005371399.1:732795-742430 GCF_000412655.1 Myotis brandtii | reverse complement strand
TCTCGGTATGCTTTTCTCTTTCCTTCTAGTTGTAGAATTTCCACTCAGCCAGCCTTCCTGTGGTTCTGGATGATGTCCATTCCGTCTTTTAGTTGTATTTTTGAAGTGGTTGTGCGAGGCAGCAATCCCCGGTGTTTACCTATGCCGCCATCTTGGTTTCCCTTCTCTGTTGATTTATTGATGATAGCCATTCTGACAGGTGTGAGATGGTACCTCATTGTTGTTTTGATTTGCATTTCTTGCATGATTAATGACTTTGAGCATGTTTTCATATGTATCCTGGCCTTCCTTCTGTCTTATTTCAAAAAGTATCTATTTAGGTATGATGCCCATTTTTTGATTGGGTTGTTTATCTTCCTTTTGTTAAGATGTAGTTCCCTATTATGAATTTTGAAGATTAGGCCCTTATCAGATATAACATTGGCAAATATGTTCTCCCATGCAGTGGGCTTTCTTGTTGTTTTGTTGATGGTTTCTTTTGCTGTGCAGAAGCTTTTTATTTTGATATAGTCCCATTTGCTTATTTTCTCCTTAGTTTCCATTGTCCTAGGAGCTGTATTGGTAAAGATATTGCTACAACATATTCTGATATTTTTCTGCCTATGGAGTTTTCTAAGATTTTTATGATTTTTCCATCCTACATTTAAGTCCTTTAACCATTTTGAGTTTATTTTTGTGTATGGTGTAAGTTGGTGGTCTAGTTTCATTTTTTTTGCATGTATCTGTCCAATTTTCCCAATACCATTTATTGAAGAGACTGTCTTGACTCCAGTGTATGCTATTGCCTCCTTTGTCAAATATTAATTGAGCATAATGGCTTGGGTCGATTTCTGGGTTCTCTCTTTTGTTCAATTGATCTATATGTCTGTTCTTGTGCCAGTACCAGGCAGTTCTGAGAACAGTGGCTGTGTAATAGAACTTGATATCTGGTATTGTTATCCCTCCAACTTTGTTCTTCTTTCTCAAGATAGCTGCTGCTATTCATGGTCTTTTTAAATTTCATATGAGTTTTTGGAGAGTTTGTTCTAGGTCTGTGAAATTATTCTCAGTCTTTTAATGGGCCTCAGAAACTTTGCACCTTGGGCAAGGTGTTTTCCTATAAGATGGGTCAACTATCTCCCTCCTCCCCCACTCAGGCAAAGCTGCCCATATAACAAATTTCTGCATAAGAAAGATGACCTCCTCAACATGAGGAAATGACTCAGAACAGGAAACTGGAGTGTCTGTTTTCTGAGTTATAACCCCAGAGCCCCCAACCCTGGCTTCTACTCATCAGCTCCAGTCCAGTCTGCCCTCCCTCTGCCAGAGCACAAGGTGAGTGGGTGCACAGGGAATTTTGTGTGCTGACCCTTTAAGAGGGTGCCTGCATTTCCAGCAATTTCTCCCTGGCAGACAGAAACCCTGCTGCTTTTCATAGCCAGATGTTATGAAAGTATCCTTCTCAGTTCTTGTGTTCTCTGCTGGGAGACCGGCTTGGGGATTAGACCCCTGAGTTCTAAGTGGCAACCCCCCACCCGTGAGATCTCTCTCCGGGAACTTCCGCTGCTGTTGATGGGAGCCTGGCCAGCCTTTCACACCTCTGCCCCTCCTCCTAGTCTCTATGTGGCCTCCACTTTTGGTCCTCAATTATTAGAGTTCTCTCCAGAGTCTTCTGTTGATTATTCAGGAAGTTTTTCAGTATTTTAGTTGTAATTCTAGTTTGGTCCTAGGAATGTGTCCATGCAGCATGATGCACTTACTCTGTCACCATTTTTCATTGTCTCCTTGAACATTCTTATAACTATTATTTTTAACATTTAGTATTTTGATTGCTTTGATTTCATTTAATTCTTTTTCTGGGGATTTCTCTTGTTCTCTCATTTGAGGCATATTTCTTTGTCTCCCATTTTTCTAAATTTTTGTTTGTCTCTGTGTATTAGGTAGAACTGCTATGATTCCCAAACTTGTTATGTTGTTTTTATGTTGTAGATGTCTTGTGGGGCTTAGTGGCACAATGTGCCAGTTCACCTGAGCTAGTTCCTTTTGGAATGTCTCTTGTGTGAGTTATATGCACCCTCCTGTTGAAGTTGAAGTAAGATGCTTTTGGCCAGTTCTCGGATGGGGGTCAACCTTCAAGCTGGATGACTATGAGGATTCACCTTGATCACAGTGTATGAACTGTTATACAGGGGCTGCCCCTGAAATGGAGTTATCCCCAGCATGGTCTGGTGCCTGCCAGGATCTCCCTTTGGGTGTGCTGCTTGTGTGGCTAGTTGGGTCAAGATCTGGTGTGGTCTGAAGCCCACCACTTGTTGTGACCATTCTCAGTCCACTTGGGAGGTGGTCCCGTGCAGGTCAATATCAGATACTGCCTATAACTGGCCTTGGGATACCTGTCTGGAGCTACCATGATATTTTCTGTTTGTGTCTGCCTATACTGAAACTGGGTGTGCATGGGAGAGGACAACCTGTGTACAAGGGTTGGCTTCCTACAGTTCCAAACTTGGGCCAGATTAGTAAAAGGCCCAATGCACCTTGAGGTTTGCCTCCACCAGTTAACCACTTGGCCAATCCTTGATGCTGACTTGTCTTCTTTGAGAGCCCTCTGATGAAAGACTGTAGAGTGAGCCCATGCTGGCCACAGCCTACAGTATTTTCCACAAGATGGAGTTCAAGAGGGTGAGGTGAGCAAGGTCAGGAGGAAAGGGTTAGTGGATCTCCTGCTTGGGGGCAGCACATTAAGGCACTTAATGGGGGGGGAGAAAGTGACCCCCTATTCCAGAGCCATAACACTCAGTCTCTGCCTGAGTCTCCAACCCTAGCTCACCCAGGAGGAGCATATGGCAAGTTCAGGTTGGGTGCAGCCAGCTGGCTTCTCTTCAGGAGCGAGTTCAACAGGGCAGGGATACCAGGCGTCAAAAAGACAGGTCAAGTGAGTACCCAAGGAGAAGTGAACCAAAGGTCCCAACTGTGAGCAGCACTTCCATTGCTTTGTGGGACTGAGTTCAGCAGGGAGGGAACACTTGGAGTCAGAAGGACAGGCCAAGTGAGTCTCCAGCTTTGTGCCACATGGGTGGGGAAGAATGGCCCTTGTTCCGAAGCTACACAGCTTAGTGTCTGTCTGAGTGCCCACCAATAGCTTCTCAAGAAAAAGATCACACCAAAGGTCCCTATTGGGTGCAATCAGCAGACATTTCTGTAGGAATCAAGCTTGGCAGAGTGGTGCCGCCAGTAGTTGGAGTGCTGAGTTAGTGCACTCCTCAGGCTGGTGCTGTAAGTATAAGAGTGTTTGCGCCTGGGAAGATGGAATCTGAGGGCAGTATGGGATAGGGTCTCAGCACAGGGACCTCAGTAGCTGACCCTCCAGATCACCCTTCAGGGCCATACCAGTAGATTGTCTCTGTATAATTCCCATATTCCCTGAGTTGCCTTCCCTGTACCAGATCCTCAGGTGAGTGTCTGAGGTCAAAATTCTGTGTGTTGGCCCTTTAAGAGAGCACCTGTGTCTCTAGCATACTCCTTTTTCTCCAAGGCAGACAGAGTCTCTGCTGATTTTCACTGCCAGATGCTGTGGGGGCTCCTTTCACTGGCTCTGGTGCTCTTGCTGGGGATCCTGGTATGGGGTTGAGGGCCTATGCTCTTCAGGGGGTGGGCGGGGGGCGGGCTTTGCAGCTGAGATATCCCTCCAGATTCTTAACTCTTATGCATTGGTGTGGCACCTGGCCCTTTCTTTGTCTCTGCCTTTCTTACCAGTCTCTATGTTGCTTCTGTAAATCCCTGGTTATATCTTCAGCTCTCCTTCACTTGGTTATTCAGGTTGATTGCTCTATAATTTAGTTATAAATCTGTTTTGGCACCATGAGGAAGTAAGTGTAGCTTCCACCTATTCCTCAGGCATTTTGGAGTGCTTTACACAGACATATTGTTGAACAAAAGAATCCAGACACAAAAGAACACTTATTATATGATTTCATGTTTATGAAGGTCAAGAACAGGCAAAGCTAACCTATAATGAAGTTAGCATTTTTAAATATATTTTTATTTATTTCAGAGAGGAAGGGAGAGGGAAAGAGATAAAAACATCAATGATGAGAGAGAATCATTGATTGGCTGCCTCTTGCACACCCCCAACTGGGGATTGAGCCCAAAACCCGGGCATGTACCCTTGATCAGAATAAAACCTGGGACCCTTCAGTCTGCTGTCTGATGTTCTATCCATTGAGCCAAACCAGCTAGGGCAATGAAGTTGGTTTAATGATGAAAGGAATATGAGGAAGACTTCTGGAGTACTGATGTGTTCTATATCTCAGTGTGAATACTGGTTACACGAATGTTTACATGTGTAAAAATCAATCAGGCTGAAAATATAAAAGTTATTATCAACAAGACAGGTAATAACAAGTGTTGGAGAGATTGTGGAGAAAAAGAAACCCTCATTACTTGCTGGTGGAAATGTATACTGGTATAGTCACTATGGGAAACAGTATGGCAGTTCCCCCAAAATGAAAAAATACAGTTACCATATGACCTAGCAATCCCTCTTCTGGGTATCTACACCCCTCCGCCCTGCAAAAAAAAAAAAAAAAAAAAAAAAAAAACCACAAAAAAGAAACTCGAAACATTGAAAAGATATTCGCACCCTTATATTCATTGCAGCATTATTCACAGTGGCCAAGACATGGAGACAAAGTGTCCTTCGATAGAGGATTGGATGAAGAAGATGTGGTACATATATACTTTGGAATATTACTCAGCCACAAGAAAAGTTGAAATACTGCCATGTGTGACAGCAATGGATGGATCTTGAGAATATTATGCTAAACAAAGAAAGTCAGCCAGAAAAAGCTAAAAATCAGATGATTTCATTCATATCCTATCTAATAAAGAGGAAATATGCAAATTGACCATCACTCCAACACACAAGATGGCTGCCCCCATGTGGTAAAGGATGGCCGCCCCATGTGCACACAAGATGGCCACCACAGAATGGCCAGCAGGGGAGGGCAGTTGTGGGTGATCAGGCCAGCAGGGGTGGACAGTTGAGGGGGACCCAGGCCTTCAAGAGAGGGCAGTTGGGGGGGACCCAGGCCTGCAGTGGAGGGCAGTTGGAGGTGACCAGGCCTGCAGAGGAGGACAGTTGGGGGTGGCCAGGCTGTCAGGGGAGGGCAGTTAGGGGAAATCGGGCTGGCAGGGGAGCAGTTAGGCATTGATCAGGCTGGCAGGGGAGTGGTTAGGGGGTGATCAGGCTGGCAGGCAGAAGCTGTTAGGGATAATCAGGCAGGTAGGCAGGTGCGCGGTTGGGAGCCAGCAGTCCTGGATAGTGAGAGGGATGTCCCAGATTGGAGAGGGTTCAGGCTGGGTTGGGGGACACCCCCGCCCCCGCCAGCACAAATTTCGTGCTCTGGGCCTCTAGTGTGATATATAAAACTGAAACCCATAGACTAGAGTTTCTCAACCTGTGGGTAGCGAACAATGAAAATACATCCTGCATATCAGATATTTACATTATGATTCATAACAGTAGCAAAATTACAGTTATGAAGTAGCAACGAAAATAATTTTATGGTTGGGGGTCACCACAACATGAGGAACTGTATTAAAGGGTCACGGCATTAGGAAGGTTGAGAACCACTGCCATAGACACAGACAAGAGTATGGTGGTTACCAGAGGGAAAAGATGTGGGGACAGTAAAGGAGAAAGGGGGCCAAATATATGTTTACTGGTGATTTGACTTTGGGTGGAGGCACACAATGCAATATACAGATGATGTTGTTTTTGTTTGGTGGTATTCCATACTTCTTTCCTCTGTTTCCCCCTTTTATAAGTTATATGTCCTGGTTTGGGAATTTTTGTGTGTGGTTACCATTAGGTTTATAAAAAATGAAATTGTACATATACTGTAGTTTTTTTTTCTTTTGAGTGCATCTGATTTTCATCTTCCTTTGCCAGTTCAGACCTTTACCCTCTCCCTTTTTATGCTTTTATTGTCACATATTATCTATTTATGCTGTAAGTTTTTTGGTGATCTTATTCGTAGTTTCTTTGTTTCAGATAGAATAACTCCCTTGCGTATTTCCAGGAATATAAGATTTCTGGTGATGAAATCCCTCAGCTTCTATATGTCTGGGAACATCTTTATTTCTCCTTCATATTTAAAGGATAATTTTGATGGATATATTATTTGTGGCTGGCAATTTCTGTTTAACAGACTTTTAAATATTTGATTCCATTCTCATCTGGCTTGTAGAGTTTCTGCTCAGAAGTCAGATGAAATTCTGATGGGTTGTCCTTTTTAGGCTACTCCCTTATTTTCCCCAGCTTCTTTGAGACTTTTTATCTTTGTCATTAATTTTTGACAGCTTCAGTACCAGGTGCCTTGGAAAGGGCCTCTTTGGATTGAGGTAACGAGGTGGATTTAAGGATCTAGTTCTTTTAATAGATTTGAGAAGTTCTCATCCACTATTTGTTTTTATAGACTCTCCATTCCATGCTCCCTCTCTTCTTCCTCTGAAATGCTTATAATTCTAATATTGATTTTTCTGATGGAGTCAGATGGTTCTCATAGACCTCTTTCATTTTTTTTGTTCAGTTCTCTAGATTCTTCCCTCTGCATTATTTCTTGATTCCTATCTTTGATATCACTAATTATTTTCTCCATCTGGTTGGTTCTCTTTTCTATGGTCAGTAGTTCACTCTTAATTTCCTTAAGTGCATGCTTCATGTCCAGGATTTCTGATTGGTTCTTTTTTAAAGTTTCAATGTTTTTGGTAACGTACTCATTTTGTTCCTTAATTTGTTTTCTGAGTACACTGAATTACCTGTCAGTATTTTCTCCCATCTTGTTGAGTATTTATAGAACTTCAATCTTGAAATCTTCCATTTATATCAAATATTTCCATGTGTTCCAGCTTGCTTTAGGGGATTTTTCATTGCTTTCTGGTTATCTGTAGAGGGCCACCTGGGAGGCACCTAGGCATTTTCTTATAATTATTGTCAGCTGAACTCAGAGCTTAGGCAGAGCCATGCCCTAGGAACATGCTTCTCCAATAAGGCTGGACATGTTAATCAGGCAGGGGCGGAACTAAATATGTAAATCTAGGCCTTTAAAATAAACCTGCTGTGTGGCTCAGTTGCCTTTGCCACCTCTCCATCAGAGAGGATGGCGCCCACCTGGCCCCAGCTTAAAATCTATTTCTGCATCTTGGTCTTTTTTTAATTTCTTAATCCCCAGCTCCTCCGCTCAAGAACCTGTCGTTTTCCCGTGCGGGTCACGGGAAACAGAAACAGCCCACCACAGTTATCCTCATTACTGTGGCTGTTCATGGTATTTGCTGTCTTCCTTCGCTTATGCATTTATCACTGAAGATGTCTTTCTACTATTTTCCAGTAGATGGCTCTGAATCACAAGCTGTTTTTTTTTGTTTTTTTCTCTATGAACTCCCAGTCTTAAGCCTCTGGGGCTTCTATAAGACAATATAGATGTGCTGCTTGGGAGTAGGGTTTGTTTTGCGTTCACCATAATGGTGACCCTTGAATTCTGTGGGGTCCCATCTCAAGTACCCCTCCCAGAGATCAGTCACATTGGGAAACAGTGGTTCAACTGCAACAGCTCTTGGCTTACAGATGATATGCTCTTGGACCCAACTCCAAGGGCAGCCAGAGGTGAGTTTTATGCATCCAAGTGGTGGCAGGGCTCTGTGGTTCTGTTTCTTTGAAATACCACCAACCAGCTGACAGTGGAGAACCACATGGGAGAACTCTGTGCTCTGTCAGGTATCTGGTGACTCAGATACTGTTCACTCTGTCACTACTTGCCCTGCTGGATTGCTTCACCCCTCTCCTCCCAGCTCTCTGTTCCTTCTGGCCAAAGGAAGAGCCTGCTACTGCAGGTTTTCTCCTCTCCCCCTGGTTGAGCCCAGCTGCAGGGCTGCATTTGTCAGCTGTCTGTGCTTTCTCCCTTCTCATTTCTCTGTTTATTTTTGGCTTCCCACCTTCAGATGTTTCAATGCACAGGTCTCTCAGTCATGCATCTGTGTTAAGCTGTGATTTCTTTGTTGAATTATAGTTAAGTAACTTGTTGAAATTTTAGCGGGAGAGGGAAAGTGTGCTCTCATGCCACCATTTATCTGACATTACCCCAATAAATTTAATTAAAAATATTAAAACTTCTAAAGAAAGAAAACATAGAAGCAACCCAAGCATCTATCAACAGATAAATTGGTAAACAAAATGTGGTATACATGTACAATGGGATATTATTCAACCTTGAAAAGGAAGGATATTCTGCAATGTACTACAACATACGTAGATGAACCTTGAGGACATTATGCTAAGTGAACTAAACTAGTCACAAAATGACAAATACTATATGATTCTATTTATACTAATATGAGGTACCTAAAGTAGTCAAACTCACAGAAACAGAAAGGATGGTGGCTGCCAGGGACTTGGGAGGACAAGGTATGGGAATTATTGTTTATGAGGACAGAGTTTCAGTTTTACATGATGAAAGAATTATGAGGATGTGTGGTGGTGATGATTGTATAGCATTATGAATGTACTTAATAACACTGAGCTGTATTCTTAAAAGTGGTATACTTAGAAGCAACCCAAGCATCTATCAACAGATAAATGGATAAACAAAATGTAGTATACATGTACAATGGAATATTATTCAACCTTGAAAAGGAAGGAAATACTTAACATAATTTTATGTTAAGCATTTACCACAATGAAAAAGAGGAAAAAAATCAATGAACTCTAATGTAAGATGTGTACAGTTTATTGTATAAAACCCACCCCTCCTATTTTAAAAAAATGAAGAAATGTGGAAGATAATGAGCTGAAATATAGTGAGAGTGTGTAGTATGGAGATAGACTAGGGGATGGCATGGGAAGGGGCTGGGAAGGAGACAGCCCTAGTACTAGCCAGGATTCTTTTCCTTGTAAGGAGCTTTGATTTTTTTCCAAAAGCAATGGAAAGCCATTAAAGAGGTCTAGGCAGGAAATGATATAATCACTTGCTTTTTAAATACCTGTCTGGATATAGAGGATAAAGCTATTAGAGAGGTGGGACAGGAGGCAAGAGGATCAGTCAGGAGGTTGCTGTGGTCCCAATCAGGGAGGATGGTGGTTTGGCCAGATGGGGTCTGTAGGATGGAGAGTAGTGGACAGGTTTGCAGAATCATCAGTGTTGTTGATTAATTGTGAGTAAGACAAGAGGGAGACAGGAGTCTTAGAGATGCCCAAGCCTTTGCTTTAGGTGTTTGGGTAGGTTACAATTTATTTTCTAGGTGTGGGAATACTGGAGTGGGAGGTTTGGGTGACAGGGGAATGGGGAAGATGTGAGTTCAATTATAATGTTCTGAGTTCGAGGTACCCATGGAACATTCAGGAGGCAGTGGGAAATAAATTCTGGAGAACTAGTTTGAATACCTATACTAGGTACACAAATGAAGAAAACAGCCAATGAATCAAATAGAGAGTGGTAGAGACTGTGACAAAATAGGAAGTACATGTTTTTTGTTGAGAAGGCAGCTGTTAGCCCAAACTCATCTATATATATAAAAAGCTAGCGACTGGAATGCTGTAACAACTGGAACGACCAGTTGCTATGATGCCCTCTGCGGCCAGCGAACTGGCCCGGTTGGGGGGT
>NW_005371399.1:724745-732640 GCF_000412655.1 Myotis brandtii | reverse complement strand
CTCTCCCCCCCAGATTGAGGGCAGGGGGGCCGGCTGGCCCCTCCCGCAGCCTTTCCCCCCAGCTGGCCCCACCCCCAATTGGTCCACCCCACCCCAGTCAGTCCACAGCTCCTCCCCCTGGCTGTTCCCACCCCTGATTGCCCCTGCCTACCCCAATAGGGGGTAGAGCCAGATGGCCAACTTCCTGCAGCCCCTCCCCCTGCTGGTCCTGACCCCGATGGGAGCCCACCACCCCAATCGGCCTGCAACCCCTCCCCCTAGTCAGCTCCAATCAGCCCCCCCACTCCGATCATGGGCAAGGCCAGCTGGCCAACTACCAATGCCCATCCCCCAGGCCGCTGGCCCCCGATTGGCCCTCCCCACTCCATTGGCAGCCGGGGCCAGCCAGCCCACCTCCCACAGCCCCTCCCCATGGCCGGCCCCACCCCCAATTAGTCTCCACCACCCTGATCAGCCCGCAGCCCCTCCCCCCAGCCAGCTCCAGCTCCAATTGCCCCCCTGCACACCAATTGGGGGTGGGCCCGCGGGCCAATCACCTTTGGCCCCTCTCCTCAGCCGTCCTGGCCCTGATCAAGCCCAGATCAGGGCTCTATCTCCTGCCATCTCCTCCTCCTGACAGGCCTGGCCCCAATCCGCCCCAATTGGGGCTGGGCTGGCCAGACCCCACCTGTGCACAAATTTTTGCACTGGGCCTCTAGTTTACAATAAAGATCCAGTGTTGCAGGCCTTCTATGTATTGAAGAGGAGGTGGAAATCTAAATTTTTATATAAAATCTTCAGATTAAAAAGTATACATATAGTAAAGTATATAAATCCTAAAATCCTAAATGTACAGCTTGAAAAATTATCACAAAGTGAACTTATTTATAGATATCTGCTGATTTGTAAATGTTAAGCAACTAATTAAAACTATTTAAAAAATGCTACAGGCCAGCCCTGGCCAGTGTGACTCAGTTGATTAGGTGTCATCCTATGCACCAAAAGGTTGCTGGTTAGATTCCCAGTTCAGGTACATGCCCAAGTTTTGGCTTCGCCCTTGGTTGGGATGCATACAGGAAGCAACCAATCAATATTTCTCTCTCACATTGATGTCTCTTTCTCTCTCTCTCTCTCTCTCTCTTCCCTAACCCTTCCTCTATCTCTAAAAAAAATCAATAAAAACATACTTAAAACAAAACAAAACATTATAGGCCAAACAGCTCCAAATGTCACAAACCTGAGATAGAGGTTTGAGAAGGAACATGTAGCTCGTCTGTGGGGTCAGGGTGTAGGTGAGACTGAGAAAGGGAAAATGAAGGGAGAGAGGCGAGAGCAGGGGTAGAATCCTAAGGAACTCCAGATCTTATTTGAAGGTGTGGGGGAGGAGAGGCAGTTCCTGACCAATTGTGGGTCAGAGATCTGTGGTTGGGCCATCCAGGGAAGTTTCCGAGAGTAGGTGGCCTCCAATGCTGACGGGCAAATTCTAAAGGGTCACTTAGAAACTCCTTGGCAATGGGGGCAGAGTGTAAACACTGCTCAAGAGAAGCAGATTAGAGAAATTGATTGTGCTTGGATTTCATTTTCTCTCTGGATGAAAAGTAGGTAACTCTTATACTGTTACAGAGCAAACAGAAGCTCAAGTATGTTATGCCCAGATTTCAAGATCCCCAATAGACCACCAGGGAGCCAGCCAAGTCCGATGCAAAAGCAAAGAGTATTTATTTGAGCTAGCTCAGCTCCCCGACCACACTCACCGACGCATAGCGGCAAGCAGCAGAGAGAGACTGAGCTCTGTGGGGAGAGGGGTTTTATAGGGGGGTTGGAGTAAGGGGAGGAGAAAGGACTGTGGGCCCTGCCAATTGGCCAGGTGCAAGTCGGTGTCTTGTTACACAGGATGTGTTCATATCTATGGCGCGCAGTTCCCTTGATTGTCATTGGTTAGTTTAAAGAAATCCTGGGTGTGGCTAGCAGAGGCTTGGGCTTCCGGGAAGAAGCTCCTTGCCGAGCACATGGCTGCCCAAAAATGGAGGATCCAGGGTAAGATGGAGGGCGTAGCCCTTACCCTGGGGCAAGATGGAGGGCATAGCCCTCGCCCTTTCAAAGTACAGCCACAATTGCACAGTCCATATTGAGAACTTCTCCTAGTTCTTCCACATTTCTGACTGTTAAGATTTTTTTCCCATTTAGGGAGTTAAGAGGTAACACATCTCCCCTTCCTCAGCCCCATCCTTCCATTCATGACTCATGGTAGGGCCAATACCTAGCCCCTTCCTCAAAGTTGATCACAGTCCAGTGAGAAAGACAGACGAGCAAACAACACCATGACCAGGAGGCAGTATGGGAAGACAAACAACACTATGATGAGGTGGAGAAGGTGCTGTTGGACTGTAAGAAGGCTCTGTGTTCAATCTAAGGCTTTATGGGAAGGTGATAGTGGAGCTGAGCAACAAGCAATGTCTGCCAGGGGAGGAAGAAATTTGGGGTAGAAGTCCTCCCTGGAAGAGGGGAGAGAAAAAGCAAAGGCCTGGAGGTGAGAAACAGCTTGGTTGTGTGAGAGACAAAAGCAGTCTAGCATGTGAAGTTCAGAGAAAAGGGAACTAAGGCTGGGGCTTTGGGAGAGGCACTGTTGTAGCACTAGGCCAAGATGGTCTCCCTCACCCTTTTCCAGAAGGGTGACCTAACTTTCTCCCACATGCTAGTCCCTTTTCCTTTTATTTGCTCAAGTTAGTTAGTTTTTGTACCTGGATCTCCCTTTCTGCTGTCATCATCTACCTTGGTCCTAGAAAATCACAAGCTCCTTGAGGGCCTGTCCCAGGCACACTTACATGTTTGAATCCCCCACAGGGGCCTGTATCCTTCCCTAGCACCTTGGCCACCCCTCACCACTGCAGAGCTAATGACTCACTCCAAGCCTCTATCACAAAGGTTCTAACTCCAGAGAGTGTCTGTTTTTTCCCCCCGTGTGGCTGCTGCGCACCTTGGGAGGCCAAACTGGGTTTCATTCACCTCACCCTGCACAGGCAAATAGCAGATATTTTGTGAGTGTTTGTTGAACAAATGGTGAGTGAATAAGGTTCTTTGCATGAAATGACATCCAGTGTCTGTAACATGGAGATAGCAATGAGAATATTGTTTCAAAAACATGGCAGTTTAAGGAATTATATGGCAGCTTTTATATATATATATATAGAGAGAGAGAGAGAGAGAGAGAGAGAAACATGCAAATTGACCACACCTCTGCTACAGCCCAAGCAATGCCCACCAGCCAATCAGAGTGACTATATGCAAATTAACCCAACAAAGATGGTGGCTGGCAGCCACGGAGCTGGAGCAAGCAGGAGGCTTGGTTGCCCTGGTGATGGAGGAAGCCAAGCTTCCCGCCTGCCCTGGCCGGTTGTCGTCTCTGCTCAAGGCAACAAAATTTCAATTGTAGAAGATAAATAAATTCCAGATACCTGCTTCCAGCCAGCCTTCACTAGGAGCTTGGGTGGCTGGGGGCCGTGGCCAGCCTGAAAACAGCCATCAGCCACTCACAGAGGCTGGCCACACTCTCATGGGGTGAGGGTCCCCACTGGGGGGCTTGATCAGCCTGCAAACAGCCATCAGCCACTCACCGAGGCTGGCCACACCCTCATGGGGTGAGGGTTCCTGCTGGGGGGCTTGGCCAGCCTGCAAACAGCCATCAGCCCCTCACCCAGACTGGCCAGGCACCCCAAGGGGAACCCCTACCCTGAAGGGGCTGTGGCCAGCCTGAAAATGGCCCTCAGCTCCTCACACAGGCTGGCCAGGCACCCCAGTGGGACCCCCACCCTGATCCAGGACACCCTTCAGGGCAAACCAGCCGGCCCCCACCCATGCACCAGACTTCTATCCTATATAATAAAAGAGTAATATGCAAATTGACCCTAACAGCAGACTGATTGGAAATGACTGGTCACTATGACACACACTGACCACCAGGAGGCAGACGCTCAATGCAGGAGCTGCCCTCTGGTGGTCAGTGCACTCCCACAGGTCAGCCACAAGCCAGGCCGAGGGCTGCCAGCACAGCGGTGGTGGCGGGAGCCTCTCCTGCCTCCTCAGCAGCACTAAGGATGTCCGACTGCAGCTTAGGCCTGCTCCCGGGCTTGCAGAGGAATGTCTGACTGCCAGCTTAGGCCCAATCCCCCAGGGAGTGGGCCTAAGCCAGCAGTTGGTCATCCCCTGAGGGGTCCCAGACTGCGAGAGGGCACAGGCCGGGCTGAAGGACCCCCCCCCAAGTGCACAAATTTTTGTGCACCGGGCCTCTAGTGTGTGTGTGTATATATAAAGATGAACTCTGCAAGAGTTCATCTTTTTATTGAACGTATAACAAAAGCCATGTCATCATCAGACTGCTCAAGTTATTCTTTCTTTGCTGACATTTTCTTCTCCTTAGCTGTAGCAGCAGTGGACCTCCTGCTGGGGCAGCACCAGCTGCTAGGCAGGGCTAGCAGCCTCTACATTGCAGATGAGGCTCCCAATGTTGACACCAGTCAGAAACTATGCAAACGAGCCTGTCCAGAAAGGTTCAATATTTACACTGATTACTTTAATGAGGGCATTGATTTCCCCCCCATAACTGTCACTTCATTATCATGCAGGATGAGGGCCAAGTAGATGCATGCAAGCTCTGACATGGAGGCTATGGTGTGGGCTAGTGCTGGATGAAGTGGGGGCCTCACCCCATTGTGGCCTTAGCTTCCCTAGAAGGAAAAAGCACCTTATCAGCAGCTAAAGAAAGGGGGGCATGGCTGTATTTTTAAAAGGACAAATGCTGTAGGATGAATACTGGTATAGTAATTGAGACCCTCTCCACCAGGGAAGGACTTCAGATGCTTCAAGAAAATTATATCTATTATCAGAGTGATCACTTTGTAAGTTATATAAATGTATAACCATTGTGTTGTATACCTGAAGCTAGTATAGTATTGTTTGCCAACTGTAATTGATTAAAAATATTTATAATTGTGTCTAATTTGAACACAATTACCCTCTTCTTGTTGATATCTTCTGGTGTACTTTGAAAAGACTGCAATCTGTCTGACATTGGCTAGCATCAGAGTCCCTCCCAGAGGCCCAGAACTAGCACACCCAGAAGCCAGCTTCAGAGAATATCAGAGCAGGATTCAATGAGCTTCACAAGTGGTATATCCAAAGGGAGATCTCAACTTGCACCAGACCCTGCTGAGGTGGATTCTGTGCCATGTGGTCAATACCTCACAGCCAGGGATTGAACTTCACAGTCAGCCAGCCTGAGGGTTGATCCCATAGACAAAAGAAGTAATAGCAATCAAGCCTCAATTACAGCAGGAGGGCCCACATAACCCACACAAGGGACATTCCTGGAGCACCTAGTGCAGGTGATCAAGGATAGTGCATCCCACAGGACACCAACTACATAAGGCTATCCTTCCAAGACTTGGGGTCTAAAAGATCTACCTAATACATACATAGAAACAATCACAAAGAAGCAGCCAAAACAGGGTGACAAAGAAACATGCTCCAAATGAAAGATCAGAGAAATTTAAATGAAATGGAGGCAAGAAACTTATCAGATATAGAGTTCAGAAAAATGGTCATAAGGATGCTAAAGGAGCTTAGTGAAGACTACAAGGAACTTAGTGAGAAGTAAAACAGCATCAAAAGGGTCATAGAAATCATAACAAAGAACAAGTCAGAAATGAAGAATACAATATCTAAAATGAAAAATACACTGTAAGGAATAAACAGTAGGTTGGATGAAGTGAAGGATTGAATCAGTGATTTGGAAGGTAAGGTAGGAAAAAACATCCAATCAGGGCAGCAAAAATAATTTTTTAAAATGAGGATAGTTTAAGGGACCTTTGAGACAACATGAAGAGTAACAACATCTGCATCATAGAGGTAATAGAAGGAGAAGAGAGAGAGCAGGATACTGAGAACCTATTTGAAGAAATAATAACAAAAACTTTTCTAACCTTGTGAAGGAAGAAAACACATATAAGGACTGAAAGTGCAGAATGTTCCAAACAAGATGGATCCAAAGAGGTCCACACAAAGACACATCATAATTAAAATGGAAAAGGTTAAAGACAAAGATACATCACAATTAAAATGGCAAAGGTTAAAGACAAAGATTTAAGATTTTCTCTTAAAATCTTAAGAGAAAGGTAGTTATCTACAAGGGAGCTCCCATAACACTGTCAGCTGATTTTTCAACAGAGAAACATTTCAGGCCAGAAGTGATTGGCATTAAATAGTCAAAGTGATGAAAAAGCAAGGCCCGAGTCGGCCTGGTGGTCAAATCCCTCTAGTTTTAACTACAACAATCAAGGCTTAACTAGAACAAGACTGCGAACAAAGACCACTAGGGGGTGCACCAAGAAAGCATAAAAAATGCGGAGACAAAAAAACATGACAGAAATGGAGGATATAGAGCTAAAAATCGCAATTTTGAGGGCTTGCAAAAATGTGCTAGAAGCTGTCAATAAACTTGAGGAGAGAGTCACGAAAACTAATGAGACCCTCGATGCTATGATAAAGAACCAACTAGAAATTAAGCATACACGGACTGAAATAAAGAATATTATACAGACACCCAATAGCAGACCAGAGGAGCGCAAGAATCAAGTCAAAGATTTGAAATGCGAAGAAGCAAAAAACACCCAACCGGAAAAGCAAAATGAAAAAAGAATCCGAAAATATGAAGATAGTGTAAGGAGCCTCTGGGACAGCTTCAAGCGTACCAACATCAGAATAATAGGGGTGCCAGAAGATGAGAGACAGCAAGATATTGAAAACCTATTTGAAGAAATAATGGCAGAAAACTTCCCCCACCTGGTGAAAGAAATGGACTTACAGGTCCAAGAAGCGCAGAGAACCCCAAACAAAAGGAATCCAAAGAGGACCACACCAAGACACATCATAATTAAAATGCCAAGAGCAAAAGACAAAGAGAGAATCTTAAAAGCAGCAAGAGAAAGAGACTCAATTACCTACAAGGGAATACCCATACGACTGTCAGCTGATTTCTCAACAGAAACTTTGCAGGCCAGAAGGGAATGGCAAGAAATATTCAAAGTGCTGAATACCAAGAACCTACAACCAAGATTACTTTATCCAGCAAAGCTATCATTCAGAATTGAAGGTCAGATAAAGAGCTTCACAGATAAGGAAAAGCTAAAGGAGTTCATCACCACTAAACCAGTATTATATGAAATGCTGAAAGGTATCCTTTAAGAGGAGGAAGAAGAAAAAGGTAAAGATACAAATTGTGAACAACAAACATGCATCTATCAACAAGTGAATCTAAGAATCAAGTGAATAAATAATCTGATTTACAGAATGAACTGGTGATTATAATGAATCAGGGACATAGAAAGGGAATGGACTGACTATTCTTGGGGGGGAAAGGGGAATGGGAGATGCGGGAAGAGACTGGACAAAAATCGTGCACCTATGGATGAGGACAGTGGGTGGGGAGTGAGGGCGGAGGGTGGGGCGGGAACTGGGAGGAGGGGAGTTATGGGGGGGAAAAAAAGAGGAACAAATGTAACCTGAACAATAAAGATTTAATTAAAAAAAAAAGAAAAGAAAAAGCAAGGCCCTACAACCAAGACTGCTCTATCTTGCAAGGCTATCATTTAAAATGTGAAGGAGAAATAAAGACATTCCCAGATAAGAAAATGCTAAAGAAGTTTGTTACCACAAAATCAGTATTACAAGAAATGTTATAAGAAGAATAAGAAAAATCACACACAAAGGAACATAGCTAAAAGAATAAAATGGCAATAAATATATGCCTATTAATAATAATTTTAAATGTAAATGGTTTAAATGCTCTAATTAAAAGTCATAACAGGAGAAGCGGTGTCGGCGGCTGGAGCAGAGGCAGCAGCCGGAGGAGCAGCGGAGGC
>NW_005371399.1:704615-717342 GCF_000412655.1 Myotis brandtii | reverse complement strand
GATATATTACTAACAAATATATGCCAACAAACTGGACAATGTGGATGAATTCCTAGAGACATATAATCTGTATAAACTGAATTAGGATGAATCAGAGAATCTGAATAGATAGATTGCAATTAATGAGACTGAAACAATAATAAAAAACTCCCAACAGGTCAGTTGGGAAGACTGTGAATCATGGGCCTGACACAGGTGGGCATCTGTGATCAGCTCTGATGATCTCACCCTTATCCCAACCACTTTCAAATGCACCAGTAGCTCCCCAGCCACTACCCACGGGACAAAATCTTACCTCATCAGATACGCTTTGAAAACCTTTGGTGAGGTAGCCCCTCTGTGCTTTAATTCATTCATTCCATAGACATGCTCCAGGCCCCAGCTCTGTGTTTGCACCCAGGCTATAACCTGGACCTGAACAACTTCCCTCACTTGCTGCTTCTCCACATTTCCCATCAACCTTATAGTTAGAGGCCATCTAGGCCTCTCCCAGAGCACACTGTGTTCTAGCATTCTACAATCTCTGGACATCTGGACTACAGGGTTAATGCCCAATTCATCTTGAGGACACTCACAACAGAACCCCTGCACAGTGCCATAGTTAAATGTCTCGGTGGAGAGAATGAGGGGCTTGACTTCTAAATCTAAGCCTTGCCCAGATCAGAATAATGCTGATGTGCCACAGGACGGAAGGGCAGGGGTGCACTCTCCATAGCTCTCTGAGGGACTTTGGGGGTCCTGTTTGGGAATGCTGTCCTTTCCTCATGGACACACAGGCACATGTCAGCTCTCTCCAAGTCTCTTTGGCTATTCTAAGTATATAAAAACTAGAGGCCCGGTGCACAAAAATTTGTGCACTTGGGGGAGGGGGGTTCCCCAGCCCGGCCTGTGCCCTCTCGCAGTCTGGGACTCCTTGGGAGATAACGACCTGCTGGCTTAGGCCTGCTCCCAGGTGGCAGAGGGCACGCCCAATCCCTTGGTGCAGCCCCTGGTCAGGCTCAGAGCAGGGCCGATTGGGGAGTAGTGGCGCTGCCCCCTGTCATGCACAGAGCAGGGCGGATCGGGAGGTTGCGATGCCAGCCTCACTCACGCTCAGGGTAGGGTCGATTGGGGGGTTGGGGCACTGCCCCCTGTCACACTCAAGGCAGGGTCAATGGGGAGGTTGCAGCCCCCTGTCATGCACAGAGCAGGGCGGATCGGGAGGTTGCGATGCCAGCCTCACTCACGCTCAGGGTAGGGTCGATTGGGGGGTTGGGGCACTGCCCCCTGTCACACTCAAGGCAGGGTCAATGGGGAGGTTGCAGCCCCCTGTCATGCACAGAGCAGGGCCGATCAGGGGGTTGGGCGCTGCCCCCTGTCACTCACAGAGCAGGGCAAATCAGGGGGTTGGGGCGCTGCCCCCTGTCACTCACAGAGCAGGGCCCATCAGGGGGGTTGGGGCGCTGCCCCCTGTCACTCACAGAGCAGAGCCCATCAGGGGGTTGAGGAGCTCCCCCCTGTCACTCACAGAGTAGGGCCGATAGGGGAGTTGGGGCACCGCCCCCTGTCACACACAGAGCAGGGCGGATCAGGGGGTTGGGGCGCTGCACCCTGTCACACTCAGGGCAGGGCCAATGGGGAGGTTATGGCTCTACCCTGTCACACACAGAGCAAGGCCCGTGGAGGGGGGTTGGGGCGCCACCCTCTATCACCCACAGAGCAGGGCCAATCAGGGGGTTGGAGCGCTGCCCCCTGTCACTCACAGAGCAGGGCCAATAAGGGAGTTGGGGCACCGCCCCCTGTCACACACACAGCAGGGCGGATCAGGGGGTTGGGGCGCTGCACCCTGTCACACTCAGGGCAGGGCCAATGGGGAGGTTATGGCTCTACCCTGTCACACACAGAGCAAGGCCCATGGAGGGGGGTTGGGGCGCCACCCGCTATCACCCACAGAGCAGGGCCGATCAGGGGGTTGAGGAGCTCCCCCCTGTCACTCACAGAGTAGGGCCGATAAGGGAGTTGGGGCACCGCCCCCTGTCACACACAGAGCAGGGCAGATCAGGGGGTTGGGGCGCTGCACCCTGTCACACTCAGGGCAGGGCCAATGGGGAGGTTATGGCTCTACCCTGTCACACACAGAGCAAGGCCCATGGAGGGGGGTTGGGGCGCCACCCCTGTCACACTCGGGGCAGGGCCGATGGAGAGGTTATGGCTCTACCCTGTCACACACAGAGCAAGGCCCATGGAGGGGGGTTGGGGCGCCACCCCTGTCACACTCGGGGCAGGGCCGATGGAGAGGTTATGGCTCTACCCTGTCACACACAGAGCAAGGCCCATGGAGGGGGGTTGGGGCGCCACCCTCACTGAAGCAAGGAAGCCTCATGTTCGCTTCCAGCTGCCTGGCTGCCGGCCGCCATCTTGGTTGACAGTTAATTTGCATAAGGATATGCTGATTAGCCAATGGGAAGGGTAGCGGTCGTACGCTAATTACCATGTTTCTCTTTTATTAGTGTAGATAGTTTGTCTATTTTCTGTCCACTAAACTGCTCAATCTCTAGCACTACATGAAAGAGCACTAGAACAGACGTTTGCCAAGTGCCCCAGAGATGCTGCAGACAATGCCCACACTAACCGCATGGCAATGGAGAAAGCCAAGTGGAAATGGCTTCTCTTCGAGATCCATCCATTGTTCTTTCTGGTCTAGGCCCTGCGTCAGTGACATCAAAGAAAGTTTTCTGATGGAAAAAGCCTTAAGATGCTGCCAAAGGAGGGAAAATATCCAGGACAGAGCAGGCAGAAGACTGACATTTGGGTGAGTGTACCCCAGGGGTCTAATGTACATATCTGTGCCCATGAAGTAGGGAGATAGGTTAGGAAGAAAGGGGCCTGGGGACTGCAATGCCCATGTGTTCCTGCTGCAAAATCAGAATCATGATTCCTATTGTATAGTTGAGAAAACTGAGCCTTAGATAGGTTAAAGTCACACAATTCAACAAATCAGGGTGGGCAGAGCCATGTCTACTGAATCCAAGGTCCGAGCCCCTTTATTACACCAGGCTGCCTCTCACAAGGGGCCAGTTTGGTGATGATACTAGAGAAAAGTTCTTTTTTCTCATCAAGGAAATAGAGATCAAAACTTTATCATAACACATACTCTTACATTCAGCATGGCTGAAATAAGTAAGAGACGCAAAAAGTCCAATGTTAATGAGCAACTAGAACTCATACATGGCTAGTGGGAATGAAAATTGGTATATTAACACTTTGCAAAATTGTTTAACAACATCGGCTAATCTTGAACATATGGATATCCTATATCCCAGCAATTCCACCCCTAAATACAAAACACATTCAAGGTACTAGAATGTTCATAGGAGCACTATCCATAAAGGCCAAAACAAAACACTTCCCCCCACAACAAAAAATAGAGCCCAGCCGGCATGGCTCAGTAGTTGAGCGTCAACCTAGGAACCAGGAGGTCACGGTTTGATTCCCGGTCAAGGCACATGCCCAAGTTGCCGGCTCAATCCCCAGTGAGGGATTTATTGTTCAGATTACATTTGTTCCTCTTTTTTTCCCCCCATAACTCCCCTCCTCCCAGTTCCCGCCCCACCCTCCGCCCTCACTCCCCACCCACTGTCCTCATCCATAGGTGCACGATTTTTGTCCAGTTTCTTCCCGCATCTCCCATTCCCCTTTCCCCGCCAAGAATAGTCAGTCCATTCCCTTTCTATGTCCCTGATTCATTATAATCACCAGTTCATTCTGTACATCAGATTATTTATTCACTTGATTCTTAGATTCACTTGTTGATAGATGCATGTTTGTTGTTCACAATTTGTATCTTTACCTTTTTCTTCTTCCTCTTCTTAAAGGATACCTTTCAGCATTTCGTATAATACTGGTTTAGTGGTGATGAACTCCTTTAGCTTTTCCTTATCTGTGAAGCTCTTTATCTGACCTTCAATTCTGAATGATAGCTTTGCTGGATAAAGTAATCTTGGTTGTAGGTTCTTGGTATTCATCACTTTGAATATTTCTTGCCATTCCCTTCTGGCCTGCAAAGTTTCTGTTGAGAAATCAGCTGACAGTCGTATGGGTATTCCCTTGTAGGTAACTGAGTTTCTTTCTCTTGCTGCTTTTAAGATTCTCTCTTTGTCTTTTGCTCTTGGCATTTTAATTATGATGTGTCTTGGTGTGGTCCTCTTTGGATTCCTTTTGTTTGGGGTTCTCTGCGCTTCTTGGACCTGTAAGTCCATTTCTTTCACCAGGTGGGGGAAGTTTTCTGCCATTATTTCTTCAAATAGGTTTTCAATATCTTGCTGTCTCTCATCTTCTGGCACCCCTATTATTCTGATGTTGGTACGCTTGAAGCTGTCCCAGAGGCTCCTTACACTATCTTCGTATTTTCGGATTCTTTTTTCATTTTGCTTTTCCGGTTGGGTGTTTTTTGCTTCTTCGCATTTCAAATCTTTGGCTTGATTCTTGCGCTCCTCTGGTCTGCTATTGGGTGTAATATTCTTTATTTCAGAGCGTGTATGCTTAATTTCTAGTTTCTTTATCATAGCATCGAGGGTCTCATTAGTTTTCGTGAAGCTCTCCAAAAGTTTATTGCAAGCCCTCAAAATTGCGTTTTTTAGCTCTATATCCTCCATTTCTGTCATGTTTTTTTGTCTCCGCATTTTTTATGCTTTCTTGGTGCACCCCCTAGTGGTCTTTGTGCGCAGTCTTGTTCTAGTTGAGCCTTGATTGTTGTAGTTAATACTAGAGGGATTTGACCACCAGGCCGACTGGCTGTGTGAATCAGCTGTGTCTGCCGCGGAAAACTTCTGTCCTCTGGGGAGGTGCTAATCTAGCCTTTGCCTGAGGCGATCTGGCAAATGGCTCTGCGCAGGGCTTGGGCGGGGCGGGCTCAACAGGGCGGGCGGGCGGAGGGAGCGGTTATGGTGCCCTCAGTCCCGTTCCCAGAGGCTCTGCTTCTCAGAACCCCCGGAACCGCTGCAAACCTCGGAGGGAAAGCTGCCTTCCAACTGATGCCAGACACTCCCGCTTCTCCCGTTTGGGTCCGAGTCCCCAGCGATTCGCCCGTATCTGGAGCTCAGAGTCTGAGACTCCCCCCTGACCGAAAACGACAACCGCGCTCTCAGCCACCAGCCCGCTTTGCGCGCGCACCTCCGCACCTGAGTATTTTCCACACTGCGCCTCCTCTGAGCCTCGGTGTGCTGTTATTTTTCCTTCTAGTTGAAGAGTCTCTCCTCAGCCAGCCTTCCTGTGGTTCTGGGTGATGTCCGTTCCGTCTTTTAGTTGTATTTTTGAACTGGTTGTTTTCGGCAGCAATCTCCAGTGTTTACCTATGCCGCCATCTTGGTTTCTCCGGTTAGCATTTCTGAAACAACCTTCTGTGTGTTCTAGGTTTGAAAAAATTAGTTAATATGATGAAAATCATGGACCTGGGTTTCTCACCTTTGAAGAAGTGTATTACAAATATGGCATCTGGACAGACAAGAAAGTACATTTAGGTATTGGATAGGAATTGGTAACAGTAGAAGCTCATAGTTTATAAATAGATATGAATATAGATGTGATTATGGCTATTCTAACTCCCAGATCCTTGTCTGCTAAAATAAATAAGGACTCCTTGGTGAAATGGCTGATCACAGGGCACATATATGATGAGTCTGAAAGTAAGGAAATGCTCAAGGAATGATGGAGAAATATGTTAAAAGGATACAGGAATTAGCTTGAAGAGGCTCTCACCAACCAAATCTTGAACAATTTCAGAACTAAAATAAGTAGGATAGGAATGAATTATAACCCATCCTATATAATAAAAGGCTAATATGCTAATTCACCAGATGGTGAAACGACTGGTCACTATGATGTGCACTGACCACCAGGGGACAGATGCTTAATGCAGGAGCTATTCTCTGGTGGTGAGTGCACTCCCACAGGGGGAGAAGCCGGGCTCATGGCGGGAGCCTCTCCCGCCTCCACGGCAGCAATAAGGATGTCCGACTGCCAACTTAGGCCCGCCTAAGCTGTCAATCAGACATCCCCCATGGGGTCCTGGACTGCAAGAGGGCACAGGCCTGGCTGAGGGACCCCCCTCCCACCCCGAGTGCATGAATTTTGTGCAGTGGACTTCTAGTGAAATAAATAAATACATAGGGGAAGAAAAGCTCCTTTTTATAGAAGAATTTGAACTAACAAATAAAAAGGGAATTATGGGGTTAGAAAATTACATTTGACCCTCATTATAATAATTGATTCAGGCAAAAATCATCATAAATAGGTGATAAAATTAGTGGGTGAAAAGTTTGATAAAAAAAGGATATTTGTTAGCCTTTAGGTTACTCCCCCTCATAATACTTATTAAACACAAATGAAAAACAGTAATTCCACAGTGGTACACCCCACCTTAACCAGTGATGCGCATTAGTATCACTAAGAATGTGATAGATGGGTGTCATGTATCTCCTGAATGATGCACCAAGAGGGACATAATGTCACTTGTGTGATAGTCCTGCCAAAACCAGTAACCAGAATCCAATCATGAGGAAACAGCAGAAAAACACAAACTGCAGAACAGTTATTAGAATAACTAGTCTGTACTTTTCAAAAATATCAAGCTCATAAAAGACAAAAAAGACTAAGAAAATATTCCAAATTAAATAAGACTAAAAAGACATGACAACTAAGTGATCTTGGATCAAATTATGGGCCAGAACATTTTTTAAAATAAAGACTACTATAATAAGAAGGTCTATGGTTTAGATAATAGTTTTGTTTATCAGTTTTAATATCTTAACTTTGTAACAGAGGAAAGAAAATATCCTTGTTCTTAGGAAATACACACTGAAATATTTTGGGGTAAAGGCATATAATATCTGCAACTTACTTTGAAATGGCTCAGTAAAAAAAAAAATCCATATATGTGTACATATGTGTGTGTGTAAGCTGGTCTTGCAACTTTTCTAAGTTTACTATTATTTCAAAATAAAGATTTAACTAACTTATTAAATACACTAGAGGCCCAGTGCATGAAAATTTGTGCACTCGGAGGGGGGCGGGGGGAGGCCCTCAGCTCGGCCTGCACCTTCTCGCAGTCCACCCCTTGGGGGATGTTCACCTCAGGGATCGGGCCTAAGCTGGCAGTCAGACATACCTCTGGCAGCCTGGGAGTCCTGGCAGGGAGCAGGCCTAAGCCGTTAGTCAAACATCCTTACCGCTGCCACAGAGGCAGGAGAGGCTCCCACCACTGCCCCTATGCTGGCCAGCCATGAGCTGGCTTCTGGCTGAGTGGTGCTCCTCCTGTGGAAGCACACTGACCACCAGGGGCAGTCCCTGCATAGAGTGTCTGCCCCCTGGTGGTCATTGCACATCATAGTGACCGGTAGTTCCGCAGTTAGGGTCAATTTGCATATTACCCCTTTATTATATAGGATGCTATTTGCTTACTTGTAATATCTATATATATAAAAGGCTAATATGCTAAGTGTCCCTCCAACCAGTTGCTATGATGCACACTGACCACCAGGGTCCAGACGCTCAATGCAGGAGCTGCTGTGATGCGCACTGGCCATTCACAAAGAAATGGCATCGTGGACCTGGTGCCGACAAAGCAACACTCGGCTTCCCCCAAGTGGAACACAGTACCACCCTGGAGCGGAGCGACAGCCCATCAAAATGCAGCCAACACTGCCAAGTCCCCATGGCACAAAATGCAGCCCACAGCCCAGCCCAGAAACGGTGGCTGTGGTCACCGGGTAATGATGTCACATAGCAACTCCTGGCTTCCTCTTCCTAGCGACTAGCCTCCTTGGAGTTTCTTTAGCCCAGGAATGCAAATTACTTTATAGTTAGGTGCAAACATTTTAAAGTTTAACCAAATGTTTGTGAAGCATTTTCACATGCCTCATCTCATTTGATAGACACAGAAGCCCTGGAGTAGGTAGATAGGAGCCTCAGTAGAATCCTATTTTCTTTTCATTAGCTGGAAAACAGAGATTTAGAAAGTTTAGAAACTTGACCCAACTGAAAAGAAGTAAGAAATGGTGGAACTTGAAAATGACTTTAGGTTTTCTCACTGCGTAGAATATAGTCAAACACTGCTACAGTTAAATATTTCATCCTTTATTCTCCCTGTGTCATCTACAATAATAATCTGCTTTGTGTTCATATTTACTGCTGCGTTGCTGACAATTACCTGAAAGAGAAGTTGGGGTGCTTCACTAGGCTGGAAAAAGTTTAGCTAAATCAGAAAGCAGGTCTAATTAAAGAAGTTTATCTATGTATATAAAGCTCTCACTGGCACCAATCCCACACCGGTGTTGCGATCTGTCATTTTGGTTGACACTTTTATTATAGAGAAAGGGCGAATAACGATATTAAAATATGTCTTTTAATTAATTTCGTTTCAATGTGCACCAGGCCTCTAGTTATTTACATATTTATTTATTGAGGTACAATTTACATACAGCCTTAAGTGTACAGTTTGATGGGTTTTGACAATTGTCTAAGTTTCCACTACCCAAGTCACTCCAGAAAGTTCTCTCATGCTTCTTTCCTGCTATTCCCTCCTCCCATCCTGATGCAACCACTGTTCTGATTTCTATCACCAAGATGAGTTTGCCTGTTCTGCATTTTCACATGGATGGAATCATTCAGTATGTACTCTTTTGTGTCTCACTTCTTTTGCTCAGCATAATTATTTTGAGACTCATCCAGGTAGTTGTGTGTATCAGTAGCTCATTCCTTTTTATGACAGAGTAGTATTTCATTATATGTACTAGAGTTTATCCAGTCACCTGTTGATGGAAATTAGGGTTGTTTCTAGTTTGGGGTTATTATGAATAAGCCTGCTAATGGATACTCTTGTACAAGTCTTTGTGGGGATCATGTTTTCATGGCACTGTTGTAATGTACCCCGCGAATCACAGAAGGACGCCTCAAGAAGTCGAATTAAAGAGTGACATTTATTGCAATCCGGGACTATGAGGGGCCATTCCCAAATCTCATAGCAGCCATTTGGTCACAGTTCCAGGATTATATAGGCAAAAAATCACAAAGGTATTGATTACATCTCAGGTTTTGGAATGAGGCACCTGGCTCGCAAAAAGCAGATTACAGAAGCAGAATTAAGCATGTTAATTACAGTTTCGGGTCTCGGGGTCACTGAATTGACAGAAATACATTATCTAGAGCCCTCGGGTCTCCTAACCACTGAGTTGTCAGGACAATTTAGAGTAATTGTGCTGTTCTGGTCTCGGGACCACTAAGTCAACTGGAACGCACCACCTGTGGTCACTAAAACAATTTAGGGTAATTGTGCTGTCCTGTTTCCCAGGTACAGAAGAATGTGCTTCGATAACCAGTAAGATAACAATCAATGGGCTAGTCATTCAATCTAATGGGATGATTTATACAATTCAGAAAATCAAAGTAACTTTTCTATTGTTAAGCCAAACAGCAGGGTTAGAGTTAAACTACAGTTTCTACCTGATGGTTGCTACCATACTTCAGCACCACCTGTCTCTCTGAGATATCAACTCTGTTATTGACCTCACTCATATACATGGTGGCCACATAGCCATTAGCTTTTTTTTTTCCATATAAACCACAGAATACATTTAATTCAAATTAAACATGAAACTAGAATAATGTAGGTCCTAATCAAGTAGCAATTACATTGTTTTTAAAGAACAGTACATTTCTTTCTGCATCCTGGCAATCCAACAAGGCATACTACATCCAGTTTGCCAAGGGGGCGGATCCAGCAGCCACTATCAATGCTCCTGGTGTGAGGGTTGGAGACAGATAACACTTCAAAACAACAACTCTGCAGCAAGAATGAAAGTCCAAGGAGCAGGGAGGAGGCCAGCTGCATAGTGAATGTGTTATTAAAGGGACAGTAACACACTGCTTCTGATTCACCCTGAGTGGCCACCAAGCTGCACTGACGCAGTGAGGAGCATGGCAAGAGTGTTCCCTCCACTCTAGGCTTGCTTGGTTTTGTTTGGCATTTCTAATACTTTAACTAATAAAGAATTTTAAAAAAAAGGAAAAGAAAAAAAAAGGTAATCTCTTAAATCAGGTTCAAAGAAAATGAGCACCTGGGTCATTTTTAACTATGTGGGTTCTTGTTCAAATTTCAAAATGCCTAATTTGTATTGGGGATCGAAAGTCTGTAATACCTAAAAAAGCCCCACTGGATACTGTTATGCCCAGATTTCAGGATCCCCAAGAACCCACATCAGGGAGCCAGCCAGTCCGATGCAAAAGCATAAAAGTCTTTATTCGAGCTAGCTCGGCTCCCCCACCTTGCCGACACAGCGACAGGAAGCAGAGAGAGAGAGAACTCTGTGTGGAGAGGGGTTTTATAGGGGGTTGGAGTAAGGGGAGGAGAAAGGGCTGTGGCCTTGCCGATTGGCCAGGCGCAAGTCGGTGTCTTGTTCCTGGGTGTGGCTAGCAGAGGCTTAGACTTCCGGGAAGAAGCTCCTTGCCAAGCACATGGCCAAGGTAAGATGGAGCACTTACCCTGGGGCAAGATGGAGGGCGTAGCCCTTACCCTGGGGCAAGATGGAGGGCGTAGCCCTTACCCTGGGGCAAGATGGAGGGCGTAGCCCTTACCCTGGGGCAAGATGGAGGGCGTAGCCCTTACCCTGGGGCAAGATGGAGGGCGTAGCCCTTACCCTGGGGCAAGATGGAGGGCGTAGCCCTTACCCTGGGGCAAGATGGAGGGCGTAGCCCTTACCCTGGGGCAAGATGGAGGGCGTAGCCCTTACCCTGGGGCAAGATGGAGGGCGTAGCCCTTACCCTGGGGCAAGATGGAGGGCGTAGCCCTTACCCTGGGGCAAGATGGAGGGCGTAGCCCTTACCCTGGGGCAAGATGGAGGGCGTAGCCCTTACCCTGGGGCAAGATGGAGGGCGTAGCCCTTACCCTGGGGCAAGATGGAGGGCGTAGCCCTTACCCTGGGGCAAGATGGAGGGCGTAGCCCTTACCCTGGGGCAAGATGGAGGGCGTAGCCCTTACCCTGGGGCAAGATGGAGGGCGTAGCCCTTACCCTGGGGCAAGATGGAGGGCGTAGCCCTTACCCTGGGGCAAGATGGAGGGCGTAGCCCTTACCCTGGGGCAAGATGGAGGGCGTAGCCCTTACCCTGGGGCAAGATGGAGGGCGTAGCCCTTACCCTGGGGCAAGATGGAGGGCGTAGCCCTTACCCTGGGGCAAGATGGAGGGCGTAGCCCTTACCCTGGGGCAAGATGGAGGGCGTAGCCCTTACCCTGGGGCAAGATGGAGGGCGTAGCCCTTACCCTGGGGCAAGATGGAGGGCGTAGCCCTTACCCTGGGGCAAGATGGAGGGCGTAGCCCTTACCCTGGGGCAAGATGGAGGGCGTAGCCCTTACCCTGGGGCAAGATGGAGGGCGTAGCCCTTACCCTGGGGCAAGATGGAGGGCGTAGCCCTTACCCTGGGGCAAGATGGAGGGCGTAGCCCTTACCCTGGGGCAAGATGGAGGGCGTAGCCCTTACCCTGGGGCAAGATGGAGGGCGTAGCCCTTACCCTGGGGCAAGATGGAGGGCGTAGCCCTTACCCTGGGGCAAGATGGAGGGCGTAGCCCTTACCCTGGGGCAAGATGGAGGGCGTAGCCCTTACCCTGGGGCAAGATGGAGGGCGTAGCCCTTACCCTGGGGCAAGATGGAGGGCGTAGCCCTTACCCTGGGGCAAGATGGAGGGCGTAGCCCTTACCCTGGGGCAAGATGGAGGGCGTAGCCCTTACCCTGGGGCAAGATGGAGGGCGTAGCCCTTACCCTGGGGCAAGATGGAGGGCGTAGCCCTTACCCTGGGGCAAGATGGAGGGCGTAGCCCTTACCCTGGGGCAAGATGGAGGGCGTAGCCCTTACCCTGGGGCAAGATGGAGGGCGTAGCCCTTACCCTGGGGCAAGATGGAGGGCGTAGCCCTTACCCTGGGGCAAGATGGAGGGCGTAGCCCTTAATCAAAGGTCAATATAACATATCAATACAATGAAACATAATATTGGCATCATGGCCGCTTCAGGCAGCCAAATCCTACTACAGTCTATTCTTGACCTTCCTATAAATTGTCCTTGTCTCTTTGGAGCCATGTCCATGAAGATGCAGGCATCATCTGACAGTATTGTGGGGGCTCCTGGTAGCAGGAGTGATCGCGAGCAACGTTATCAGCATCAGGCAGGTCTCGAGCTTGAGCGGGTGGCATTGATCTCGATCGACGCTCCATTTGGTGACGAAGTCTTCCCGGATCACAGATGGGTCTGCTGACCAGACATGAGTGTGATGGACCCATGTCGCGATGCCGTCTACCTTGAGAGCGGTGGGGGTCGTCAGCACCACAGTGTAGGGACCCTTCCAACGTGGCTCGAGGGTCTCCAGGTGGTGCCTTCTGTCGTAGAACCCAATCTCCTGGTCTGTGCTGATGAAGAGTTGGGGTTGGGCTGGTCTCGTACAGATTCTAGGGCCCGTTGCCTTCCTTTCACAGGCAGGGGGAAGGGCCCATGAAATCTCTGCCCTGAGGAACTCTGAGCCCCACCCTTAAATGTCCCAATCAGACTAGAAAAGCCACAAATACCTTTTAAATCTACCCCAGAATTCCAAAATCCCAACCCAGCACAGAATATCACATAGCAAATCAAAGTTCCCAGCAAACAAACAGACAGAGATGTTTACTAGTTAGGCGGGCCGATTCCACCTCTGACAGAGAGCAAGCGCCCTT
>NW_005371399.1:687662-701217 GCF_000412655.1 Myotis brandtii | reverse complement strand
GACCCGCCTCGTCTCAAATCCATGAGGGGAATACACATCCCTCAAATCCGTGAGGGGGTTCATACAGACCTTCTGACTCCGCGGAAGCAAAACTACACCCCTCCAGATGGAGGGTCAAGGCGTCCCCCGACTCCTCCCGCCCTTGATCCCCCTGTGCGTCCACTTAGATCATTGCGGGCGATTACAGATTTCGGAAGTGAGCTCACACAGGACAGATACAGAACAAGTCCCTGAACAGAGGCAGTAGATAGGAATGCAGGAATGCTTCTCTTCTACCTTTTTTTTTAAAAGATAGGTCAGATTCGAACCCTTAGCCAGTCCTAGTTTAGTACCATCTTACCATCTAGAAGCCATTCCTCCAGATACAGGAAAAGTCCCTTAGAGATAACATGTATCACACAGAACAGAATACACAACACACAGACACTTACCGCGGCCAGTCAGACTCTACGGATTGAGGGGGTCCCTCAATGGTTTTGGGGATCCCAGACGAGCCCCCAAATGTTATGCCCAGATTTCAGGATCCCCAAGAAACCACATCAGGGAGCCAGCCAGTCCGATGCAAAAGCATAAGAGTCTTTATTCGAGCTAGCTCGGCTCCCCCACCTTGCCGACGCAGCGACAGGAAGCAGAGAGAGAGAGAACTCTGTGTGGAGAGGGGTTTTATAGGGGGTTGGAGTAAGGGGAGGAGAAAGGGCTGTGGGCCTTGCCGATTGGCCAGGTGCAAGTCGGTGTCTTGTTCCTGGGTGTGGCTAGCAGAGGCTTAGACTTCCAGGAAGAAGCTCCTTGCCAAGCACATGGCCAAGGTAAGATGGAGCACTTACCCTAGGGCAAGATGGAGGGCGTAGCCCTTACCCTGGGGCAAGATGGAGGGCGTAGCCCTCGCCCTTTCAGATACTCTGTCTCTAGTGTGGAAAGGCTTGGCAGGTAGAGAGGATAGAGCTGTTAGCTCTCTCGCAAGGGGACTCTTTGAGGCTTTGTTTGAAAATTACCATATGATGCCTTGGGACAGGAAAATTTTAGCTAAAATAACTTTAAAGGCCAGTCAATGCTATGGAGAGAAAGATCCAGGAAAAGATCTATGATTTATTAAGTCTTGTCTATATGTTATCTGTTGAATATAGTTTTATCTGTCTTTGTTGTTTATTGTTAGTCTATTAAGCATGCCTTTAATGTAATTTAATAAGAAAAGAAACCTAGGTTGCCAGGCCATTTACTGAATTTCCCCAGAGCAAACAGGATGTGGGGGTGGGGTGACATGTGGCCGAGGGTACCTGTCCTAGGAGGCAAAGGGAGGTAGAGATAACAAAAAGAATAGTCTCATTTCACCATGTTTTTTATTTCCCGGTCTATCATTTAAAATTTGGCAGAATTTTGGATTCGTCTGGGATTTCTGTACTTGTAAAGAGAAAAAGACTTGTTTAAGAGAAATGGCGTGCCCCATCCCATTTTGGATGGCTCTTGGGCTGAGATCTATCTCTTTACGGATGCTATAGAATAAACCCAACACTGTTTTTCTCAAAAACATGGCGAAAATGACCCAAGAAAAATATACAGGCTGGATTTAGGCAACAAGATTAGTGTTTCCATAATAATGGGTAGTTTTTGAATAATAATGGACTGCATTCCAATGTTAACATTAAAGCCACTGAAAGTCAGTAAGTTATCTCTGTTACAGAATATGCCAAAGAAAATGCCTTGGATAATAATAATTGGCTTTAGGATCTCAAAATTGTTGAAACATGATAAATAAATGTAACTAAAATGAAGAATATGTGGTAGAGCTTTTCAGTGATAAGTATAGGTATATTGATGGAGGAGGGGGCTGGTCACCTTTCTTGCAGCAGCAACTTTAGATGTTATCTCTGAGGAAAGAATATGGCGGTTTTACATCCAAGTGGCTACAGCCCTGCTTCCAAAGTCTTTGGCAACTTAAAGCTTTACAGTTTACTGAATAAAACAATAAATACTTATTAAATATCTAGGTATTTTAAAATGACAAAATACTGAAATATTAATCTGAGTTTGCCTTGTATGAAAAATCTAGAGGACAGAATTGAATCTATTAATTAAATATGTCTTGTATTTTTGAAAATGTCAAGTTATTATTAATCTAAGAAATGCTAGGTATTTAACTTGCCACCTAAAATTTAAGGCTTGTGGACGAAAGGGGCCACATGCTGACCTGACAAGCTCAGGGGAGGCTTGCATAGCAGTTTTGCAGACTCAGAGACCTAAAGTAACCACAAAGGATGGTCTGAAATTAAACTTTAACTAACAGCAGTTATGGTGGGCAGTTACGTCCTAGGCCAGTATCTTCACTGATAAGGTCAACTGAGCCCATCTGTCTTTTTGCATCTATGATAACATATCCTTGGGATGTCTGGGTAACTTGTGACTTCCCTTTTTATGGAGCCCCTGGGGCACAGCCAGGTGTGCTGGGCCCAGAACAGATGCAGCAGATTCTTTCATTAATCATGTTAATTGTTCCTGTACCCACCTAAGTATGTGTCCATCATTTTACTTTTTACCCAATCCCAGGGGTTTCCCCGCTTTGCTTTATCCCTCCTCCTTAACCTATCACCAATGAATTTCATGTAACTCACCTATGTCCCTCCTTTGATTGCAATGTATAAATACAATTGTAACCCCGCCATTCTTCGGAGCACTATCTCAATTGGTTGAGGTTCTGCTTCCCGGCATATGTCAACAGTTTGGCTCAAATAAACTCACAAAAATTCTTTACAGGTTTCAATGGTTTTTTTATGTTAACAGGCTTCTAAAAGTTTAAAGTTCAAATTAAGTTGGGAGAAATTATATGGTTGTGATAACAAAATGCATAAAGTATAGAAATTTATTTTTGAAGAAAATCTAGTATTTTCTCTGGAGAAATTAGTATTTCAAAATATATTGTAGTCATTATGTGTACTATGTGGGTAAAATTTCAACCTAGGATATAATATTTTACATGGCCTAATTTAAAAATATAGAGGATTAATTATATGTCCTGAACCAAATTTTTAATATAAAAACCAGTTTAAATTTAATTAATATTTTTTAGAATAATTACAAAGAGTATATAATATAATATTTGGGTTATATATATATTTGATGGTCTTTTCAAGTTAAATTTAAAGACTTTAACTGAGAGATAGCCTAGGGACATTTCAAGGGCCCTGGAATGATTCAAGGATTTATTCCCTCTTAAAAGAAATATTTTTTAGGCTGATCTAATACACTTGAAATCACGTGGAAAGCTTTATCAAATAAAAATTAATAACTATATTTTATTTATATACATATATTTTATTTTTTTAATTTTTAAATATGTACCCCAAACTATTGAGGTGCTATTATCTTTTGTTTTAATATATTTTATTGATTTTTTACAGAGAGGAAGGGAAAGGGATAGAGAGTTAGAAACATCGATGAGAGAGAAACATTGATCAGCTGCCTCCTGCACACCCCCTACCGGGGATGCACCAGCAACCAAGGTACATGCCCTTGACTGGAATCGAACCTGGGACCCTTCAATACGCAGGCCCACACTCTATCCACTGAGCCAAACCGGTTAGGGCTATATACATATATTTTAAATGTTATAAAGATTTTAACCTCTAAGGGAGGGCAAGACAAAGTTGCTAAATATTTCTTAAGCAAAACCAGATTATTCAGCAGCAGAATTTTAAAACCCTCAGGCAGTCCGCTTTTTAAATAGGCTGGAGGAGGGGACAGCATCTGTACTTCATAGGTCAAATATATGTTTACTTGCTTTGCTTTTTCAATAAAGATGCCTACTTTAATTACTTAATAAGTTAGCTTTTTACAATATAATCAAGGTCTCATATAAACTCAGTTATATGAGAAGCCAAAATGTTAAACAATTGGTTTTAACAAAGGCCAAACTAAAAATTTGCATACATATGCAAATGAGCACTAGCCAAAAAGAATGCTGTTTAAAGATAAATTTTAAGTTTAATATAAAGGAGAAATTTTAAAATCTCTTCCACTACTATTTACAAGGTAAACTAAAAGTTATTATTCAAGCATTAAATCTCATCATTAATAAGTCACCATAAGTAAAAAGAGAGTCACTTGAAATGTAGGCATGGCAGTATTGGCCAGTATCTGAAAAGCAATCAAGTTTGTTGCTCTGTTTAAAAGAAACTCCCTAAATGTGGCCTAGAAATTACTCTAGGAGGAAATAAAGGGAGATTTCCTTCAAATATTTAGAAAACTGTAATTAAAAATCAATGTATTAGGCTTCAAAAAGAAAAGTAAATAATTTGCATTTTGCCTCCCTAACAAAGTTTATGTCCATATATTCAAAGACTGATAGCAGAAATTCAATTAGTGTTATTTACTGTCCACACCTAAGGACAAATGAAGTTAGAAAATAAGCCTTATTTCAGACTGATTTAAATTGGCAAATTGAAATAAGTAAATATTCAGGGGAACTTAGTTGTAAATGTTCTCTTTGCATGTTAAAACAAAAAGGGTGGTAGTGGAGTAATCTGTAAGTAAACTACATCAAGCCTTAATTACTTTAAATTTTTTCACTTTAAAATTTTTTCACTTGTAATACTGATGGCAAGACACCCATGGAATTACACTGGTGTCAGAATAAGCCAAAGGAAAATGGTTTGGCAAAATGAAAAGATCCTGAGGCTAGTTTATAGAAAGGTCCCTTTATTAACCTTTGGTTGAGGATATGCTTATGTATTTCCAAAATACTCCTCCAAGCCTGTGTGGATTCCTGCGGCAGTGGATCTGAGAAAGGAACTGACCAGACTACTTCAGCCCCAGATAGCAGTGGCCCCAAGCAACATGCTAACGAGATAGAGGAGAAACAGTCCAGAGATGGGGGATGGTAAAGACACCTTGCCATGCTAGCAGTCATTAGCTGTGCGTCAGTGCAGGTTGTCCTGGACAAAGCCAAAGAAGTTCGGACCTGCATTGCCATTGCTCACCATTTGTCCACTATCTAGAACTGGAATATCATTGCTGTTATGTCACAGGGGACAGTGATTGAGAAGGAAATCCATAAAAAACTGTTGGACATTGACTGGGAAGGGGACTCAAAGAACTGATGGCCCAGAAAGGAGCTTACTGCAAACTAGTTCCTCTGATGCTTGGCAGCAACTTAAAAGGACATGAAAGAATTCAATCCTTTCCATTGAATTTAAAAATCTTAAAAATACCCTAGCTCTGAAATTTATTAAAACAAAAAGGGGGATATGCAGGTGGCAAGGACCAAGAAAATGGTTAGCATGTAGATGTGAGAAGTTCATCAGAAGGCTGATGGACTTTGATATTCAGCAAAGGCTGAGACTCAGCATATTATTACCTGCTTTTGGCTGAATAGCTGAAAGCAATCCCTAAGCTGATAATCCTTTATTGTTTACCAAACCTTACCATTGATGTCTGTTTGCTTTGCTAAAGGGCAAAGTTATATTGTAGGAAATAAAAACCCATGGGCCTGGAGATTCAGAGAGCCACTCCACTAGAGAGTAGGTTTCCACCTGGTTTCCCCAATGCCTTCTAAATTTATATTTCTTGTCTAGTGTATCCATTTATGTCACAGCCCCTTCTCCAGTTTCTGATCATTGCTGCAAAAGGTTGTGGCACATGGGATCCCTTAGAGTTTAGTAGATGCAAGCCTGTGGGGAACAAGATGGTGAAGGGAAAGACAAAGGTGTGCTCTCCCGAAAGAGAGAATGCCTTGGGTCCTTTGTCTTGGAGGTTTTTTTTTTGTTTGTTTTTTGTTTTTATCTCTCTCTTGCAGGCTGGAATGTTAGGAGAGGTCTCAGGGGAGGGTTTCAGCAGAATATTCATTAGTTTTCTAGGTGTGCCTTTTCACCGGAGGCCTAGATGTTATCTGCATCTGGCTGCAAATTTCTTGGACAGTTGTTTCAGCTATCTGTCTCAGTTTCTCTATTTCACTTTCCTGGCTTACTGGCCTGTCTCACAGGGAAAGAACCTTGGAGATCAGACAATTGCTCTTTGATTTCTGGGTGAAACTGAATCCCAATGGAAGAAAGGCCTTTACATGTCTTCTCAGAACACAGCCCAGCTTTTAGCACAATGGAGATGACAAGAAACCTGCTCTGTAACTTTGGAGTTGGGGAATTTGGTCGGATGGTGAGAAACAGGCCCCTGGGGCTGAGGACATCATAAGGGGGCTGGAGAAGGAAAAGAATGTGGTGGCAGTGGCTGACAGACTGATTTGCTAGCTTGTGTGAAACAAAGGAAATAGTGAAGACTGTAGGCACTGGAGGTCTATGTCAGCCCTAGTGCCATCACTGTCACTCTCACAGCCAGGTAGTTCCTTCTCTGCACCTTCTGGGCCTGGGCCAAGTACTGAAGCAGACACAGCCACCCTAAGGAATCTGAAGATGGCAGTGCTTAACCCTCCTAAAGGAGCTGCTTATGGCAGGGAGGTAATGGGAAGCCTTTTGCATAGGCCTTTTGAACTTGAAGTCAGAAAGGCAGAGTCTGAACCGTAAGCTTCACTTACTAGCTCTATGAAATGGGTGAGTCTGGTTTTCCCTGTGGTCAAGTGGGCATGAATGTCCTCCTCCACAGGTGACTGAGGAATGAGAACTGTGAGATGCTATCCACTTGAGGGACTCTTGCTGGGACTATGGCACTCTGAAGGCTGTTTCTGGTATGTCTCTTGGAGGCCTGGGGTGGACCAGGGCAGTGTCAGGGGATAAGACTGGCATCTCTGCCTTTGCATGGAAGGAGAGCTGCCCCCACACCCTCTGATCACCCCAATCCTCAGGGGACAAGTCCTGCAGATCAGCTGGTTCCCTCCTTCAATTCCTCCTCTATCTGACAGAAACCCTGAGCCAGAACCTGGGAGTAAAGTTGGTGGCAGGGGGAGGAGAAGGAGAAGGAGAAGATTGCACACTGCATCTCCCCCCCACCCTACCCCCCCAGTCTGGCCTGCACTCATCAGGTCCAGCCAGAGTCTCCCCAAGACCTTGGACTCAGAACCTTGGAGCAGGACTTAGAGCCGGCTCTGTCTGTGTGGCTAGCCTCAGAAAGGGCTCAGTCTCCTTATCTATAAAGCAGAGGCTAAGACCAGAACTCCATCTCTTGGTGCCCAGACTGCTCTTCCCTGATCCTTGGCACTTCTTAGCAGGAGGCAGATGTGGACGAAAGGGGCCACATGCTAACCTGACAAGCTCAGGGAAGGCCTTCATGGCAGTCTTACAAACTCAAAGGCCAAAAGTGACCACAAAGGATGGTCTGAAATTAAACTTTAACTAAAAGCAGTTATGGTAGATGGTCAACTCCTAGGCTGCTATCTTCCCTGACAAGGTCAATCTTTACCTTAACTGAGCCAGTTGTCTTTTTGCATCTATGATAACATATCATTGAAATGTCAGGGTAAGTCATAATTTCCCTTTTTTTGGACCCCTCAGGGCATAACCAAATGCCTTGGTGCCAGGAGGGTTCCACAAATTCCTTCATTGTTATTGTTATCATGTTACTTGTTGACTGTTAACTATCCTGTACCCACCTAAGTGAAAGAAGTATGTGTCTATCATTTTACTCTTTATATCCAATCACAGAGGTTTCCATTCTTTCTCCCACATTTCTAATCTAACACCAATAGATTTCATGTAACCCACCTACATCCACTCCTTTGATTGTAATATATAAAAACAGGTAAAAAAAAAAAACAACAACCACCATTCTCTGGATCGTTATCCCAATCTGTTGAGATGCTGCTTCCCGGGAATTGTCGATAGTTTGGCTCAAATAAACTCACAAAAATTCTATACAGGTTTGAATGTTTTTACATTAACACAGAGCTTTTTGATATATGAGCAGGGCAGGTGAGGAGACAGCTGGCTCCTCCCTCAGGGCCTCCGACCATGGCAGAAATGTGCTCTGGTCATTGCTGCCCTACATAAGGCTGCCTTTTTGTTTATTTTTTGCCTGGCTTCTGCAGACATTGCCATTTCCACTTGGAAGGGCTACCTTGGGAACTGAAGGGCTTGTTCTGGGGGCTGGTCTGTTTCTGTGGGAAAATTTGGGTTCAGCCACCACCAAGACCCTAGTCCTGAATTCCCATACTGTAGGCTGTGGGCTCAGCTCTACCTCCTCCAGTCACTACCTCTTCCTGGGTTAATTTAGAGTGAGTAGATGGCCAGATCCTCCATATACTTAAGCCAGAGGAATCTTCTAGTCCAGATTCCTCACCTTCTATTTCACAGATGGGGAAACTGAGGGCAGAGATGGACAGGAACTTGTCCAAGGCTCCTCTTGGCCTATAGCAGAGGTGGGACTGAACCTAGGCCACTTGGTTTCCAGCTCAGGGAGCTCTCTATGGAAATTGAAGTCCCCCTATTCCTTTGGGCTTCGCTGGGGTGGGATGGATACCCAGGGTTATCTGCAGCCCTGTTTCCCATGACTTCTCTCTGGATAAGGCCTGTCCCTCCTTTTTCACTGTGACATAGTCACAGTCCAGGCTCTGGGCAGAAGGGAAGTTGGGAGGGGGCCACCCCTTCTCTTGATCTCTCTGGGGTCCTTTTGGTGGCTTGGCTGCTGGGAGAGCCCATCCCATCCCTGGGAATCTGACCTGACTTGAGAAGGCTACAGTACTCCTCCCTAGGGCTGGCTCCAAGTGCTATGTCTAGGAACCAGCCCTTGGATTTGAATTCCAGCTTCCTCTTTCTTGCCTACTGGCTGAGAAACCTTAGGCAAATCATCCCAGTTCTCTGCCTGTTTCCTTTTCTATAAAATGGACTTTATAACACCCACACCTTACAGAGGATAATGGGAGTAGAAGAGCTGTGTGACCCATAAAGTGCTCAGTGCCCACATGGGAGTTGATTCCTTTGGTCACTGACTTGCTTAAAGCAGTAGCTAGGAAGAGGGTGAGATCCCTCTAGCCTAAACAGACATGCTGTGGGGCTGTGGTGCAGCCCCAGGGAATGTGGTAAAAGTACTAAAACTTCTCTGGAGAATTCTTGCCCTCTTTAGGGAGTCTTAATACAATGTGTTGGGGAGAGGTATGGCCTGGTGAGCAGCCCACTTTGCAAGGTCCACCCTATTCCTGCCACCTGGGTGGCCCAACTCTCTAGGAGAGACTCTAATTTTTAATAATTTTCAGGACAAAGAAAGGAGAGCTGTCCTGTTGAGGTGGCTTCAAGAAGAGAAAAAGGGGAAATTGTTATCCCCAATCTTTCCTGCTAGGGAGATTGGTGGGTGAGGAGAGAAAAAAGCCCACAGGCCCTTGGAAGGGAGGTCATGACAGCGCCTGTCCCTCTGTTTAATGCCTTTTCATTGCTGTTTTTAAAAACACTTTTCCTCACCTCAGGCTCCCAGGGCCTCCTTGACAAAAGAGAAGCTCTGAGGATTCCAGTTGTAACACCCCCTGAATTTAGTGCTCCTGGCACTGGCTGGGCTGTTCCCTATAGAGGGAATAAGGTTTCAAGGTCAGGCTGATGCTGGCTGACCTTGAAAGCTTCTCCTGCCTTCCCTGACATGCTTCCATTTTCCAAGCTCAATGAGCTCCATCACATTAAAAAGCTGTTAAAAGCACCTGTCTGGTTCTTTGCCTCTATGGTTCTGTGATCAATGGCTGGAAGGGCAGCCTCAGTTCAAGGATGGGCCTCTGTGAGAGCCTTTGCAGGGTCTACCCTGGTGACCAAGGCCTGAGGGGCAACCTGGCAGCTTTCCACCCATCCACTCTCACTAAAGGGAGAATAGTCTGAAGAAGACAAAATAGAGTGGGGAGGTTGTGTGCTGTACATTATATGTATGTGAAAGGCACCCCCTGAAGTTGTGCTGTGATCAGGGTCAAAACTTACCCTGTGCCAGATATTAGCCTAAGTGCTTTAGTTAGATGTACTCATTTAATATTCACAGCAACACTGAAGTAGAGCTATTATTAACACCATTTTTCAGCTGGGAAAATGAGGCTCAGAGAGGTTAAGTAATTTACCCAAGGCCACACAGCTGTAAGTGGCAAGGCCAGGATGTAAACCTAGGAATTTTGGCTTCAGAACTCCAGCATTGGGTGCTGGCTAGACTGCTCTCTGGGAAGCAACACAGCTATACTTTTCCCTGACATCCATATAGCAATCTTGAAAGTATAATCATACTTATATTATAAATAAAAGAAGGGGGCTCAGGAACATTAAGGCATGTCTCCAGGGTCACACAAGGGAAGCAGATGAGGAAATGTTCAACCCCAGAACGCCCTGGTTTCAACCTCACTTGCGAGGGTTTTTAACGTCCACCTTCCCACTCTGCACAAGGCATATTACCTGTGCTACAGAATTTACCAGGTGAGCAGAAAACACACAATGGGCACTCAGAAGATCAGGAACAACACTTTATTTCAGGAAGCACCAGTGCTGAATGGCCCAGGGGAATTGGATCCCAAATCTGAGCACCGAATTCTGGGGGGGCTCTCCCTTTTATCCTCTAAGTTTCTCTGCCAAATATGGACCAGGCTTCCGGACATTTCTTGGGCTTTGCAGCCCCCATGGGTTGGAATGGGGGAAGTGAGACTACACCCAAAGGCCTGGCCTGGCTGGCGCCAGCACTGCCAACCCCCTCCAGGGGTTGTGTATGGTTCATGATTTATGGCCTCTGTAAAATGGAAATATTCAGGAAAACAGGGTTTGCATGGCTAGCTAGGACACAAATGGAAAGGGGGTTTAGGCTAGCAAGCATATGCATCAGAATGCAGGTTGGGGGTGGGAGGGCTCAGGTTGCCTTCACACCTGGACTGAGGGTGATAATCTCATATGGGCTGTGGCTTGCCCTCCGCTCATAGGCACAAAAAAACTTCTCTTGCCTTGGGACTACCAGGGTACCTCTACTCTGGGCCTCAGAACTCTGGGGCTTTGGCCTTGAGTTACTGTGTGGCCACAGACAAGCCTTTTTCCTCCCTTGGATCTGCATTTCCTTAGGTGAGGAGTCTGGGAGCCAGTGGGTTAAACAGGTTAGATATCAGAAATTTGGGGATATGGCTAGGCTTTGAGCCCTTTATTAAATTCTAAACAAACCTCATTTCAGGCTTCCATGGTGGGCCTCATGGGCCTCCAGAGCCTTTTGTCTGCCTGCTAATGTTTGTTAGTGCTCCTGCAGGGCCTGGCAGTTTCAAAGCTCTTGAGAAACTTGCAGCCATCCCTCTTAGGCTAAGGAAGGCTCTACAGGAGGCACTGACTTTCCTCCATCACCCCAGTCTGGCCTGGCCTCCCTGGGATACATCGCAAGCAGAGCTGGGGAAGGGGTCCAATGGGAGGTGGTTACCCAAAGGAACTTAGAGGTCATTTTCCACACTCTTCTCTGCTAGATGTCCCAATAGCTCCTACATGGGACTGTGAGGAGCCCATAACTCCATCATTTGTAGGGTCTTATAAACCCAATAGCAATTTTGATGCGAAGGCCAACATGATCTGTTCCTTTCTCTTTATCACCATTCCTGCCTTATCACCTTCCACTCTTCTCCAGCCACAGTAGCCTCCCTGCTGTTCTCCAGCACACCAGACCCACTGCTGCCCAGGGCCCTGGCACTTGTGACCCTCTGCTGCCATGCCCTTCCCCTGTATGATGGGTTCTCTTCTTCAGCTCTTTCAACTTTCTGCTCTTGACTTTCACCTTCTCACCAAGGCCTGCCCTGACCACTAAACTCCAAAGGATTCCTCCTGGCCTCCCCATCCTCCTCACCCATCCTCCTCATTACCTTCTGGCACTTTATAATTGACTTATTTATGTTGTTTTTCTCTTTGTCCTCAGTTAGAATATAAGCTCTAGGAGGGCAGGGATTTTTGTTTATTGTGTTCAACGTCTAATCCCTCCCTAGCACGTAGGAAAATGCCTAAACACAGTGTCGGTGCTCAATAATATCTGTGGAATAAATGAATGGACATATAAAAGCAGAGTAGGCATAGGGTTTGTTTGTTTAAGGACTATAAAATGGAGCTTCAGAAGACATACGTTGGACTCTCACCTCTGCCTTGTTCTTGCTGTGTGATCTTGCACAAGTCACTTGACTCTGGGAGACTCAGACTACTGTTTCTTACTGTATGCTTGCCCTGTGTCCTTACAGGACTACAGCTTTGGAAGAGATGGCTTCTAGAAAAGGGTTTGGCAGCTGGCATGCCCATAAGACTGCCCTGATATTCTCTGCCCCATGCAGTCTCCCACATCCTGGCTTTGTGACATTGACATTTCAGTCACCCAACCTCTTTAAAGCTCACTTTCTCTAAAATGGAGGACAATGCATATTCAGCCCTGTGAGCAGGTGGCATTGTACCTGGGACATGGAGAGCACTCTGCAAAAGTTCACTCAATTCAGATGTTGCCTGATAAATAGGAAGGAATGGCCTTCACTACCCAGCTTTGGGCCATCAGACTGTGCTTGGCCCTCCATAATGAAGGAGGAAGGAGCCACCAGAGCAGAGGGCGGCAGAACTGGCAGGAATCTTGGGGGTCAGCAGGGTGGCTGGTTACCCCAGAGAGAGACAGGAGCTGTCTTCATGCTGAGTTATCCCTTCACTGAGCACCTGTTGGGGCTGGCCCTGAATCTGTGGGTCTGTGCTATCTAACTGCATTATCAGCTTTCTGGCACCAGCATCCTGTGTAAAACCAGGATGGTCATTGCCATGGCCTTGTCCATGGGTCCATTTTCAGCATCTGAGCCCTGGAGGGTGGCACATATCTCCTTTGACATCCACAATCAGGTTAGAGATGGAGGACCCTCCTGGGGCTCAGGAACACGGTTGGGAGCAGTAAGACAGGGGAAGCAGAAAGAGTGTCATTTGAGAATCTATTCTCTAGTTCAGAGGGGCCACAGAGCAAGCAGATCAAGGAAATGAAAACCAGGATTTGAATCTGCTCTTATTGCCCCCAGGGTCCATGTCTTGTCCCAATGGATGGAACATTGTCACCTATTTATTCATTTTACTAGAGACCCATTGCAGGAAGATTCCTGCAAGAATAGGGCTTCCTGTGGCTGGAGTGAAGCAGAGAAGGGAGCGAAACCTGCCAAGGTGGGCTTCGCTCCCGCCGCTGCCATCCCCCTGCTTCTCCGTAGGTTCGCTCCCTGCTGCAGTGCTTGGCTTCCTTCTACGTTGTCTTCAGTCTTCACGCCGTGCCTGCTTATGCAAATTAACCGTCATCTTTGTTGGGTTAATTTGCATACTCATCTGATTGGCTGGTGGGCGTAGCAGAGTGACACCAATTTGCATGTTTCTTTTTTATTAGTGTAGATTATTTTTTAAAATAAGTCTTTATTGTTCAGATTATTACAGTTGTTTCTCTTTTTTCTCCCCATAGCTCCCCTCCACCCCATTCCCACCCCACCTCATGCCTTTACCACCCCCATTGTCCTCGTCCATAAGTGTTTGATTTTTAAAAAAAAAAAAAATCGCCGAAACTGGTTTGGCTCAGTGGATAGAGCGTCGGCCTGCGGACTGAAGGGTCCTGGGTTCTATTCCGGTCAAGGGCATGTACCTTGGTTGCGGTCACATCCCCAGTGGGAGATGTGCAGGAGGCAGCTGATCGATGTTTCTCTCTCATCAAT
>NW_005371399.1:676891-686509 GCF_000412655.1 Myotis brandtii | reverse complement strand
TTTCTAGAATATTCTTGAGTAACCTTATAACCATGGTTTTGAATTCTATATCCAGTAGTTTGCTTTCCTCCATTTCTTTCGTTTGTGACATGTTTTTTTGTCTCCGCATTTTGGCTGCTTCCCTGTGTTGATATAGTGGCTTTGTGTGCTAGGTGTCCTATAGGGCCCAGTGGCTCAGCAATCCCAGTTTATTCTGTTCATTATATTTTTTATTCTCTTGTTTTTTTCAATTCACTTGTTGATAGATATGTATTTGTTGTTCATAATTTTTATCTTTACCTTTTTTTTTCTTCTTCCTCTTCTTAAAGAATACCCTTCAGCATTTCATATAATACTGGTTTGGTGGTGATGAACTCCTTTAGCTTGTTCTTATCTGTGAAGCTCTTTATCTGACCTTCAATTCTAAATGATTAGAATTATCATTTCTAGGTGGACGCTCTTGGTGCACCACTTTGTGGGCTGTGTGCACAGTCTTGTTGTAGTTAATCCTTGAATACTGTTGGTATCACTGGGAGGAATTGATTTCCAGACCAATTGACTGTGAGGACCAGTTGTGTCTACAATGGGAAAACTGCTGTGCTGGAAACACCCTTATGGGGCAGGACTTGTTTCAGGGGGGCTTTGGTGCTCAACTCTGCCCCAGACCAATTGACTGTGAGGACCAGTTGTGTCTACAATGGGAAAACTGCTGTGCTGGAAACACCCTTATGGGGCAGGACTTGTTTCAGGGGGGCTTTGGTGCTCACTGACTCTGCCCCCTGAGTGTGTCTGTTATGGATCTGAAGAGTTGTAATCTGGTGTGGTCTCACTTTGACCACTGGGTACATGGCTCTTGGATCTCCAAGGAGGTGCAAAGTCAACCACTGCCTGAGGCCATCCAGCAGGAGCTACAGAAAGATCTGCAGATTCCTCCTCTTTGTTTGGGGTTTGGCGGTGCCCAGATGAGGCACAGCTGTGAAGCAATGCAGGCTGCTGACTAGCCTGAGGCCTTCTTTTGGAAGCTCTGGGGTTCTTTGACCCAGTTGCAGTTAGTCAGGTTAGGTTGCAAAAGGCCAGGCCATTCATATGCAAAAGCCTCTGTGCACAGCTTGGGTGGGGTTATAAATTGGGTGAGGCATGGTCTCCGGGAATCATGGGGCGGTGCAAACAGCAATGGTCCCTGGGTCTCTGTATCCTGCAGCCCTGTGCAGGAATAATGAATGCTGCAAGCACCTCTGAGAGAAAGCCACCCCCGTGTTCTGGCCCGATGCCAGACAGTCCAGTTTCTCCTCGTATGAGTCCTCTATGCCTCCATCTTGATTCTCCGGGAATCCATTGTCACCTATTTAATTCAGGGTTGAGCAGCTACTGGCTACAGAATCCTGAGTTGGACAATCTGGGAGGACACAGATTGTTGGGGAGCAGAGACACCACTTGAAACATCCAGGCAGTAATGATAATCATAATAACAAAGGAATTATAGTAGCTAACATATTGGGAACACTTAATAAGGGCCAGCATTATGCTAAAAAAGTTTTTTTAAAAAATTTAAAAAATTTTTTTTATTGCTTAAAGTATTACAAAGAGTATTACATATGTCTCCTTTTTTTCCCCCCACCCTTGACAATCCCCTGGCCTCCCCTACCCCCCAGTGTCTTATGTCCATTGGTTATGCTTATATGCATGCATACAAGTCCTTCGGTTGATTTTATGGGTTATCTCATTTAAGCTCTCAAATACTCTGTGGTATAAGTAGCAGTTTTTGGTATCTAGAAATATATACCTATTTTTCGGCAAGGTAGGTGGCTTGCCCTCAAAGGTGGTGACCTACTGTGGCTCCATCACTCACCATATCTGGGCATGTGGCAACCTGGGAAGGTATTACCTAGACCTGGGATGGGGTGGAGTGAGTAGATAGCTTGTAGGTAGGCATCACCCTGGATTCTCTAGAAGAATTTCATTCCCTGTGCCCTCTCTGGGCCTCAGTTTCCCACCTTGTTTTTTTTGTGTTAATCCTTACATGAGGATATTTTTTCTCACTGATTTTTAGAGAGAGTAGAAGGGAGGAAAGGAGGGAGGGAGAGGGAGAGAGAGACAGAGAGACAGAGAGAGAAAGAGAGAGAAACATCAATGTGAGAGAAACACATCGATTGGTTGCCTCTTCTATGGGCCCTGATCAGGGCCAGGGATAGAACCTTCAACCTAGGTACCTGCCTTTGACTGGGAATTAAACCCAGGACCCATATACCACTGAGCAACACTGGACAGGGCCTCAGTTTTCCACCTTTGATCCTCTGTCTTCTAATGTCCTCAAATCTGTGATCTGAGTCATTCTCCCATGCCCGATGCTTAAGGCCCATTGAAAAGTTAGAGTCTTTGCAGGAGCAAAGAATGACTTGATATAAGAGAGAAGGGCTGTTGGGCTGAAGGACTCAGCACCAGCAAGGGCAATTGAGAAAAATATCCAGGTAGGAGCATGGTCTTTCACAGATGAGCTCTCATGCCGGGGAGAGTGGGGAGGTGGGGGACAAAGGCCAGCCTTCCTCCCAGCCCCACCCTCAACAAGTCCTAGGCAGCTGCAGCCTCCCACTCCTAAAGGCCAGCATAATATCAAATCAATCAAGACAGCAAAGAAACCCATGCTAGGATAAAAAGAACCAGACACATCACCCCTCTTTCTGGCCTTTTAGTCATTTGGGAGATTTTCATCCCAGGCCAGCACTGGAGCAGGAGAGGTAAGGCTGGTTTCCTCCCTTCCTTGCTCCATCTGTGATGGGTGACACTTCCTCCCTCCCCTCCCCTCTCCACCTCTCCTCTTTTACAGCCCCCACAGTATGCTGTGCAGTTACTAGTTTAGGTTCATTTAGAATTGGCTTAACAGTTCCACACCTCTGGAACCTGGAAGTTTAAAGCACAAGATGTGTGGCAAATGGAAACTCAATTGTTTTAATATAGAGACTATTTTGCTGCAGTCAAATTGGAGCCTCTTATTAAGAATCTGATGGGATTTCTAAACAGGAAGAGAAGCCCCAAAGAGGGGGCATCACCCATCACACACAAACATTGCTCTTGACATATTTATGGCTCCAATAAAATCTCCCATCTGGTATATTTTTAAATAAAATAGAAAATTTATCACTTTCTCCTCATCGGTTTGTCATTCTCCACCAGAGGAGATGGCCAGCCAGAGATTACAGGCAGCTGGCAGGGAGAAGGAGGAGGTCAGCCCAGTGAAGAGATTAGGCCAGGCTCTGATTTAAATTTCTTTCTTTTTCTTTTTTATTTCTATTCTTTTTTTTCTTTTTCTTTTTTTTATTAAATCTTTATTGTACAGATTATTACAGTTGTTCCTCTTTTTTCCCTTCATAGCTCCCCTCCACCCAGTTCTCACCCCACCCTCTGCCCTTACTCCCCCACTGTCCTCATCCATAGGCGTACGATTTTTGTCCAGTCTCTTCCCGCACCCCCCACACTCCTTTCCCCCTGAAAATTCTCAGTTCACTCCCTTTCTATGCCCCTGATTCTATTATATTCACCAGTTTATTCTGTTCATCAGATTTTTTATTCACTTGATTTTTAGATTCACTTGTTGATAGATATGTATTTGTTGTTCATAATTTTTATCTTTACCTTTTTTCTTCTTCTTCCTCTTCTTAAACGATACCTTTCAGCATTTCATATAATACTGGTTTGGTGGTGATGAACTCCTTTAGCTTTTCCTTATCTGTGAAGCTCTTTATCTGACCTTCAATTCTGAATGATAGCTTTGCTGGATAAAGTAATCTTGGTTGTAGGTTCTTGCTATTCATCACTTTGAATATTTCTTGCCACTCCCTTCTGGCCTGCAAAGTTTCTGTTGAGAAATCAGCTGACAGTCGTATGGGTACTCCCTTATAGGTAACTGACTTTTTTTCTCTTGCTGCTTTTAAGATTCTCTCTTTGTCTTTTGCTCTTGGCATTTTAATTATGATGTGTCTTGGTGTGGTCCTCTTTGGATTCCTTTTGTTTGGGGTTCTCTGCGCTTCCTGGACTTGGAAGTCTATTTCTTTCACCAGGTAGGGGAAGTTTTCTGTCATTATTTCTTCAAATAGGTTTTCAATATCTTGCCCTCTCTCTTCTTCTGGTACCCCTATAATTCTGATGTTGGTACGCTTGAAGTTGTCCCAGAGGCTCCTTACACTATCTTCGTATTTTTGGATTCTTTTTTCATTTTGCTTTTCCGGTTGGGTGTTTTTTGCTTCTTCGTATTTCAAATCTTTGACTTGATTCTTGCGATCCTCTGGTCTGCTGTTGGGAGTCTGTATAATATTCTTTATTTCAGTCAGTGTATGCTTAATTTCTAGTTGGTCCTTTATCACAACATCGAGGGTCTCACTAGATTTCTTAAGGATCTCAATACATTTATCGGCGGTTTCCATAAAATTCTTGAAAAATCTTAGAACCGTGGTTTTGAACTCTATATCCAGTCGTTTGCTGTCCTCCATTTCTGTCATTTGTGACCTGTTTCTTTGTCTTCGCATTTTGTCTGCTTCCCTGTGTTGGTAGAGTGGTTTTGTGTGCTAGGTGTCCTACAGGGCCCAGTGGCTCAGCCTCCCCAGTTACCTGAGGTGGACACTCTTGGTGCACCCCCTTGTGGGCTTTGTGCACAGTCTTGTTGTAGTTATGCCTTGATTGTTTTAGGTGTCACTGGGAGGAATTGACCTCCAGGCCAATTGGCAGTGAGAATCAGCTGGACCCTTTCACAGGGGTCGCCTAAGACCATCGGAAAACACATATATAATTACATATTGTTTTTGTGATTAATCACTATGCTTTCATTATGTTCAATTTGTAACAATGAAATTGGGGGTCACCACAACATGAGGAACTGTATTAAAGGGTCGCAGCATTAGGAAGGTTGAGAACCACTGCACTAGATTTATCAAGGGTCTCACTAAATTTATAGGCGGTTTCTAGAAAACTCTTGAAAAACCTTATAACCGTGGTTTTGAACTCTATATTCAATAGTTTGCTTTCCTCCATTTTTGTCATTTGTTACCTCTTTCTTTGTCTACGTATTTTGGCTGCTTCCCTGTGTTGATAGGGTGGCTTTCTGTGCTAGGTGTCCTATTGGGCCCAGTGGCTCAGCCTCCCCAATTACCTGAGGTGGACACTCTTGGTGCACCCCTTTGTGGGCTTTGTGCACAGTCTTGTTGTAGTTAAGCCTTGATTATTGTAGGTATCACTGGGAGGAATTGACCTCCAGGCCAATTGGCTGTGAGAATCAGCTGTGTCTATGGTGGGAGAACTTCTGTGCTGGAGACACCCTTATGGGGCAAGGCTTGCTTCAGTGGGGCTTTGGTGCTCACTGAGTCTGCCCCCTGAGTGTGTCCCTTATGGGTCTGAGGAGTTGTAATCTGGATGGTCCCACTCTGACCACTGGGTACACTGGCTCTTGGATTTCTAAGGAGGTGCTAATTTAGCCTCTGCCTGAGGCTACCCAGCAGGAGCTATGGAGAGATCTGCAGATTCCTCTTCTTTGTTTGGGGTTTGGAGGTGCCCAGATGAGGCCCAGCTGTGAAGCAATGCAAGCTGCTGTGGGGCCTTGGGCCTACTTTTGGATGTTCTGTGTCTCTCTGACACAGCTCAAGTTTGTTAGGTAATTTTAGATTGCAAAGGGCCAGACCATTCATATGCAAAAGCCTCTGTGCACAGCTTGGGTGGGGCGGGGTCTCAGGGAATCAACAGGGTGGAGCAAACAGCTATGGCTGATCCTCAGCACTGCCCTAAGAGGCCCCAGGTCTCAGTGTCCTGTGGTAATCTCTGCAAGCACCTCTGAGAGAAAGCCGCCCCTCGAGTTCTGCCCAATGCCAGACAGTCCAGGTCCTCCCCATATGAGTCTGGGTCCCCAAAGGTTCGCCCGGAACTGGAGTTCAGAGCAGTCGGGAGCTTGTGTCTCCCTCCCGATTGAAAAAGACAATTGCGTCCTCTGTTGCCAGCCCTCTCCGGGGGTGCCTCCGGAGCTCTGCTCTTTACTTCTGCACCTCCTCGGAGTCTCAGTGTGCTTTTCTCTTTTTTTCTAGCTGTAGAATTTCCACTCAGCCAGCCTTCCTGTGGTTCTGGGTGATGTCCATTTTGTCTTTTAGTTGTAATGTTGAAGTGGTTGTGCGAGGCAGCAATTTCAGGTGTTTACTATGCCGCCATCTTGGTTTCATGATTTAAATTTCAATAGCTTCCCCATTTCAGTACCTGACCCAGTCCTGTCTGGGCTTGGAAATTACTAGGCAGAAGCAGGCTGTGTGCTTCTCCTATTTCTCTGGCCACCCTGCTTGGCTCTCCCAAGTGGTGCTCACAGGCTTGGCTTGTTTGTTCCCTTGGTTTGCAAGGTCTGGATGAACCAGGACATGGGAGAGTCAGTAGAAAGTCCGGTCCAATGGGATAACAGTAATCTAGGCCTGGGACTCAGCAACATCCATACTTTTCATCTGGAGCCTCACTGGTCATCCTTGAAGACTGCCAAGTAGTTCAATAGGGCTCCTCTGTTTATTAATGTTCAGAGATCAAGATCAGAGTTTAGACACAGGTGGGGATCAAGGTTCAGTCTATAACCAGAATTAAAGTTCAGTCTAAAACTAAGATCAGGCCCTAGGCGGTTTGGCTCAGTGGATAGAGCGTCAGCCCATGGATAAATGGTCCCAGGTTCGATTCCTGGTTAGGGCACATGCTCTGATTGCAGGCTTGATCCCCAGTGGAGGGCATGCAGGAAGCAGCCGATCAATCATTGATGTTTCTATCTCTCTCTCCCTCTCCCATCCTCTCTGAAATCAATAAAAATATATTTAAAAATATAAAATAAAACAGTTCAGACTTAAACTTAGTCAGGATCAAGGCTCAGTCTATAACTGTTAAGTCTGATCAAATAATTGAATCAATACCCCTCCCCAGGGAACTGACCTTTAGGCCACTTCAAATGGACAGTCCACTTGCTTAGACCACATTGCACTTCCTAAGACCATTATCTCTCCCCTTGGGACTTTCCCAGAATCCGGACCTGCACAGAGAATTCTCCTTCAATGACCCTAACAATAACCAAGGTCAGGGCTGAGATTCAGGCTGGGAGCTAACAAAAAGGGATCAGACCACATCATTATAGAAGTCAATTCATATCTCTGAGCTTCATTTTTTTCAGTCAAATGGGGTACTAAGCATTGCCTTTCCTGTTTACAAGGCTATTTAGAGGATCAAATGATAATAGGAACATCTTCCACTTTTATGGCATTTCACAGTTTACTAGAGGTCTTGTGCACAAAATTGTGCTTGGGGTTGGAGTGGGGGGAGTCCCTCAGCCCCGCCTGCATCCTCTCGCAATCTGGGACCTCTTGGGATATGTCTGACTGCTGGTTTAGGCCCAGTACCTCAGGGAGGGATTGGGCCTAATTCGGCAGTTGGACATCCCTCTGAAAATCTGGGACCGCTGGCTCCTAACTGCTCACCTGCCTGCCTGCCTGCCTGCCTCATCACCCCTAACCACTCTGCCTGCCTGCCTCATCGCCCCTAACCACTCTGTCTGCCTGCCTGATCGCTTCTAACCCTCTGCCTGCCTGTCTGCCTGATCTCCGCCCAGAAAAAGCCCACCTACAGTCCTTAAAAACCCTTTTTCTCCCTGTCTTTGGGTGCTGGTGCCATTTGGGGGCTCAGCGCATCTGGTATACAGATGATCTAATAAATTTATATTTCCTTACCACTTTGGCCTTGTGCGTTCCTCCTTCAGCGACCTTAACAATAACCAAGGTCAGGGCTGAGACAACTGACAGTTGGACATCCCCCAAGAGTTCCCAGATTGCAAGAGGGTGTAGGCAGGGCTGAGGGGCTCCACCCACCCCTGCCACAAGCACGAATTTTGTGCTCCAGGCCTCTAGTAAACTGTGAAATGTTATAAAAGTGGAAGATGTTCCTGTTATCATTTGTTCCTCTAAATAGCCTTGTAAACAGGAAAGGCAGGGGTTAAGGGCCATCAGGCAGGCAGCCAAGTGGTTAGGGGCAATCAGGCAGGTAGGCAGTCAAGTGGTTAGGAGCCAGAGGTCCTGGATTGTGAGAGGGTGCAAGCCGGGCTGAGGGACCTCCCTCCCTGCACGAATTTTGTGCACCAGGCCTCTAGTTATAGATAAAATGCCTGCACATACTTTATTTCATTTGGTCCTCATAATAACCCATATTTTATTTTAAAATTTTTATTTATTTATTTTTATTTTTAGAGAAGGAAGTGAAGGGAGGGGAAAGAGAGAGAGAGAGAGAGAGAGAGAGAGAGAGAGAGAGAGAGAGAGATCAAGACACCAAGGTTTTAGGTTCAATCCCCAATCAGGGCACATATAAGAAACAACCAGTGAAGTATAAGTAAATGGAATACCCCTATTTTAAAGACAAGAATAGAATAAGAGAGGTTAAGAAGTTTATCTAAGGTCACACAGCCAAGAAGTAGGGGTTAGGCCCAGTTTTTCCTGACTCCAACCAGTCCCTAGAACACAGTAGCACAAATAAGATGTAATGAGATTTCACTTGTCTACACAGTACCCATTACCCCCCTTTTTTATGGTAACAGAATGCTTGTTCTCCTGGGGTGGAGGGCAATGTGTCCATCTTAAGGACTACATGTTCCAGCTTCCCTGCAGCCAGGAGTAGCCAAAGAGATATGAGCAATGAGAGTTATTGTATGGGACCATGGGAAATTTCTATAATAGGGAGACAGAGGGAGAAGATGGAACCCAGCAGTCATCTTGGACCATGATGCAACAATGAAGATAGAAAGATAGCAGTGCTGAGGACCAAGCTGAAAAAGAAAAAAGAGACTCCATACCAACTCTGGGCTGCTGACTTGTAGACAAGGAAGAGTAAAAAACACAATTCATTTGTTTAGGCCAGGGGTGAAAAACCTTTTTTCCGCCAAGGGCCACTTGGATATTTATAACATAACTAGAGGCCCGGTGCACAAAATTTGTGCACTCGGTGGGGGGGAGGGGTGCGTCCCTCAGCCCGGCCTGCGCCCCTTTGCAGTCCAGGACCCCTTGGGGGATGTCCACCTGTTGACTTAGGCCCACTCCCCGGGGGATCAGGCTTAAGCTTGCAGTCAGACATCCTTCTGGTAGCCAGGGAGCCCTCGGGGGATGTCCGACTAAAGGCTTAGGCCCCCAAGGGATCGGGCCTAAACTGTTAGTTAGACATTCTTAGTGCTGCCATGGAGGTGGGAGAGGCTCCTGCCACCACCTCCGCACTGGCCAGCCATGAGCCAGCTTCTGGCTGAGTGGCACTACTCCTTGGTCTGACCTAAACCCTAGAGATTAGTACTTCATTTTACAACTTTTTCTCGGTTTATAGGCAGCAGCAAACTCAGACCACACAGTCGGGTGTGCAAGAAATGTTGCTTTCTTTATTGTTTAGTAACCAAACCTAACTTCAACTTCAGCCCCCATTCTGCCAAGTGAAAAAACAAAAACAAAATATTATTTAACTTAGGTTCCCCACCCCCTTCTCTGGAGTTGTACTTCCATGTCAGACAGTTTATATCTCAGGCAGAGGTGCCAAAGAACCGAGCAGGGTCAAGAACATGTGGACCTCAGTCTTCTGTCTGGACTGGCCCCCACCCAGTGCCCTTGACCCTCACCT
>NW_005371399.1:672587-675513 GCF_000412655.1 Myotis brandtii | reverse complement strand
CTTTGACTCAGGGGCGGAAGTTCTCCTTGCTCTCTGGCCTCATAACTCAGTGGATCATAGTGGGATGCGACAGGCAGGCAGGCGGCTTCTGCGACTGCAGACTGCACACGGGCGCCAGCCGGAGGTTTCTGCGGCTGCACACACTGTGGACAGGAGGCTTCTGCAGCCGCACACGGCCAGGGCCTGAAACCTGGACCGGATCGGGTCACAGACGGTGGGCAGGCGGCTTCTGTGGCTGTACACAGGCATGAGCCGGCAGCTTCTGTGGCTGCACATGCTGTGGGCAGGCGGCTTCTGTGGCTGTACATGGACGCCAGCCTGTGGCCGGACATGATAGGGTCACGGGCAGCGGGCAGGTGGCTTCTGGGGTGTCCGGGGTTGCTGCTGGGCCTGCACCCCAGCTCTGCCCTCCGATGCCATGGCGATCCTGGGCGCAGGCCAGCCGACAACCCCAGGCCCTGGGGGGTCTGGGGTTGCCGCCTGGCCTGCGCCCCAGCCCTCATGCCTCCGATCGCCACCATTGCTCGGCACAGGCCAGCTGGCAACCCCAGCCCCTGGGGTCAGGTTTGCTGCCCGGCTTTCCAACGGCGATCACCGGCTGTGGGGTGGGGAAAGGCGGCCTTTGCCCACCCCCTAGCTCTTGCCTGCCGCCTGGGTTGCCAATCACCATTCTTCAGTCCTTCCCCTTTCGCCTCCCATCATTGGGCGTATGCAAATTAGCCGCCATCTTTGTTGGAGGTTAACCGCCATCTTAGTTGGCAGTTGATTTGCATAAGGATATGCTGATTAGTCAATGGGAAGGGTAGTGGTCGTACACTAATTACCATGTTTCTCTTTTATTAGTGTAGATTAGCAGGCCATACAAAATTATCAACTTAAAAATTAGCCTGGCAGCACAATTTACAATAGCTAAGATTTGGAAACAGTCCAAGTGCCCATCAGCAGATGAATGGATAAAAAAGTTGTGGTGCATTTACAAAATGGAATACTATGCAGCTGTAAAAAAGAAAGAACACTTACCATTTGCAATAACATGGATAAACCTGAAGAGTATTATGCTAAGGGAAATAAGCCAGTCAGAGAAAGATAAGTATCACATGATCTCATTCATATGTAGAATCTAATGAATAAAAGAAACTCATGAATAAAATATATCCAGAGACATAGAAGCATGAAACAGACTGTTGAATCACAGAGGGAAGGTGGGGGAGGGTAAGTGGGTGGGAAGAGATCAACCAAAGAACTTGTATGCATATATGCATAACTCATGGGTTGGTGAAGGCCTTGGGTAGGGGCTGGGGGCGGGCCAAGAGAAGTCAATGGAGAGAAAATGGGACATATGTAATACTTTCAACAAAAAAGATTAAATAAATAAATAAATCTACACTAATAAAAGACAAAGATGCTAATTGACCATACCTTTGCTATGCCCACCAGCCAATCAGAAGAGTATGCAAAATAACCCAACAACTATGGCGGGCACCCAGCCAAGACTGAAGACAGTGTAGAAGGAAGCCAAGCACTGCAGAAGGGAGCCAAGCAGCAGAAAAGGGAACGGATTGGAGGTAGCAGAGATAGGAGCAGAGCTGAGGCAGTGGACACGGGAGGGAGCGAAGTGGCAGAGAAGAGAGGGAGCAAGGTGGTGGATATGGGAGGGAGGTGAAGCATAGGACACAGGAGGGAGCTGAGGCGGCAGAGAATGGAGGGAGCCGAGGCAGCAAGGAAGGGAGGGAGCCAAGGTGGCGGAGACGGGAGGGAGCCGAGGGTGAAGCGGCGAAGGGAGGGAGCAAGGCAGCGAAGAAGAGAGTGAAGCCCGCCTCGGTGGGCTTCGCTCCCTTCGCTGCTTCGCTCCAGTCTCAGGAAGCCCTATTCTTTCAGGAATAGGCCCGAGGAAGCCCTATTCTTGCAGGAATCTTCCTGCAACGGGCCTCTAGTAAATAAATGAATAAATAAATAAATAAATAAATAAATAAATAAATAAAACAAAATAAAAATGAAATAAATAGGGAAAGGTCCTTCTATGGGTAGGCCATCCCAGCTTCCAGGGGAGGGGAGTGAAGATAATTTCATTATGGCTAACTAGTAGTGGAAAGAGTGATGCTACCTACAGCTGCTCCAGTGAAAGAGTAAATAAAACACTAATGACATTGACCAAGCAGCAAACTACATTCATTGATTATTTTAATTTTCTCTTTTCTGCACTCAGTTAAACATCAACAGTGGTGTACTTGAAGGTAACTAAAACATTGCTTAGCATGTTTTTGAAAGAGTCATGAATAAACAAAACAAAAATATCCCTATCAAATCAAAGAAAGAATAGTTTATCTGTTACATGTACTATGCATGTGAATGTACATGAGTAATTATTTCCTTCTGCATAGGTGTATATGTCCACCAGCAGTGATACATGTGTGTTCCAACAGAAGAGGAAAAAAGGAAGCTAAGAAGTAGAGAATTTCAATAAGAAAGGGGAAATTGCCTATCCTAGCTGATTCTAGCTCTCTCTGAAATTTTAAAACAATGATGTTATGTGGTAGGAGAAAATAAAAACTTTATAAGGGAATGATAAAATGAAAGGAAAAATGTTTATTTCTCTAGTTTCAGCTTCTTAAATGTCCACTGGCTGTATCTGAAAAGAGAGTTCAACCTGTTTGGAAATTTAGACTTCATAAATGAAGATATTTTCAAAATGACTAGCTGGTTGTTGAATTTTCATGGGGATTATACTAAACTAGAGGCCCAATGCATAAAAATTCATGCAAGAGACATGATATTGTACATAAAAAACCCTAAAGACCCCATAAAAAAACCATTAAACTTAAATGAATTCAGCAATGTAGCAGGATACAAAATTAATGCCAAGAAATATATGGTATTTCTATACACCAATAATGAACTTACAGAAAGAGAGACTAAAAAAGCAATC
>NW_005371399.1:669617-670092 GCF_000412655.1 Myotis brandtii | reverse complement strand
TGTAGTGTATAATAAAGACCATTATAAACTGATGAACAAAAATAGATTCAGAGGCAGAGCAGCATTAAACAGATTGTCAAACTACAGCAGGAAGGCTGGGGAGGCTTGCAGGGTGGGTAATAGATCAACTGAAGGACTTGTATGCATGCATATAAGCATGACCAACGGACACAAGACACTGGGGGGCGGGTAGGGGAGGCTGGGGGAAGGTCAAAGGGAAAAAAAGAAAAATGTACTACTCGTTGTAATATTTTAAGCAATAAAAAACATATTAAAAAAAAATTCATGCAAGAGTAGGCCTTCCTTCCCCTGGCTGCCAGTACCAGCTTCCGTCTGGCACCGAGGACCCAGGCTTCCTTCCGGCTGCTGGAAGGCATCTGGGACAGGGGCTTCGCTTTGGCCCCTGCTTCGTCCAGAAGGACATCCTGAATGACATCCAGTCTAATTAGCATATTATCCTTTTATTATTATAGAC
>NW_005371399.1:646020-667972 GCF_000412655.1 Myotis brandtii | reverse complement strand
GTTTCAAACTGCCAGCTCAGAGGCCGGCAAGGCAGGCTGGGAACGTTGGAGTCCTCCTTCACTGAAGCAAGCAAGCCTCATGTTCGCTTCCAGCTGCCTGGCTGCCGGCCGCCATATTGGCTGGCAGTTAATTTGCATATCGCCCTGATTAGCCAATGGGAAGGGTAGCGGTCGTACGCTAATTACCATGTTTCTCTTTTATTAGATAGGATTGGAAATATGCAGAGTTAAACAAAATAGTAAGGAGTGCTGGTAAGGATGTGGAGAAATGGGAACACTAGTTCACTGCTGGTGGGATTTCGGATTGGTGCAACCACTGTGGAAAACAGTATGGAGTTTCCTCAAAAAATTAAAAATGGAACTGCCATTTGACCCAATGATCCCACTTCTGGGAATATATCCTAAAATCCCCAAAACACCAATTAGAAAGAATGTATGGCCCTGACCAGTTTAGCCCAGTGGATAGAGCGTCGGCCTGTGGACTCAAGGGTCCCGGGTTCGATTCCGGTCAAGGGCATGTACCTTGGTTGTGGGCACATACCCAGTAGGGAGTGTGCAGGAGGCAGCTGATGGATGTTTCTCTCTCATCGATGTTTCTAACTCTCTATCCCTTCCCCTTCCTCTCTGTAAAAAATCAATAAAATATATTAGAAAAAAAAAAGAATGTATGCACCCCTATGTTCATAGCAGCACAATTTATAATAGCTAAGATCTGGAAACAGCCCAAGTGCCCATCAGTAAATGAATGGATAAAAAGGCTGTGGGACATTTACACTATGGAATACTATGCAGCAGTAAAAAAAAAAGAGAGTGACCTCTTACCCTTTGGAATAGCATGGATGGACCTTGAAAATATTATGCTAAGTGCAATATGCCAATCTGAGAAAGAAAAACATAATATGATCTCATTTATTTGTGGAATCGAATGAACAAAGTGAATTGACCAAAAATATAAGACCCACCCTAGCTGGTTTGGCTCAGTGGATAGAGCTTTGGCCTGAGGACTGAAGGATCCTGGGATCAATTCCAGTCAAGGGCACATGCCCAGGTTTCAGGTTCAATCCCTAGTGGAGGGGCATGCAGGAGGCAGACACTCCATGATTCTCTCTCATCATTGATGTTTCTCTCTCTCTCTTCCTCTTCTTTCCTCTCTGAAATCAGTAAAAATATATATTTTTAAAAAATAAGACCTGAAGCAGGGAGGCATGGAACAGGCTGATATACCTCAATGTGAGGTTTGGGGGATGAGAAGCAATAAACCAAAGAACTTATATACTTACTAGTGACCCAGTGCACGAATTCGTGCCCCAGTAGGGTCCCTCAGCCTGGCCTGTATGATCCAGCCGAAACCAGCTCTTCGACATCCCCCAAAAGGTTCCGGATTACATGATCGGGGCTGGGGAGGGCCACGGGAGGTTGGCCAACCAGGGAGGGACCGCAGGAGGTCTCCAGGGCATGTCAGGCCCATCTTGCTCAGTCCCTATTGGCTGGACCCCAGCAGCAAGCTAACCTACTGGTTGGAGCATCTGCCCCCTGGTGGTCAGTGCATGTTATAGCAAGCAGTTGAGCAGCCTTAGCATATCATTAGCATATTACGCTTTGATTGGTTGAACAGACAAACAGATGACTGGACACTTAGCATATTGGGCTTTTATTATACAGGAGGATATGCATAGCCCACCCGGGCAATACGATAGTGAAGACTTGGGGGAGGGAGTATGGGCTAGGAGGAGAGGGGTAAAGGGAAGAGAATGGGAGATACCTGTAATGCTATCAACAATAAAAAATATATTAAAAATATTAAGGAAATGGTTTGGGTTGTAGTGAATGGTGTTTTCAAGAGAAAATAAATCTAATCAGGTGTCACTTAAAAAAAATTAGCCTGCTATATTTGGTGAAACATTTAATTAACTCACCCCTAATGCCTTGGCAGGGCCTGACCAAATGATTTTGTGGGCCTTATACAGCCTTCGGGCCGGACGTTCCCCACCCCTGGTTTAGGCCATTATGGTTTAGTCTTTGTTACCAGCAGGCAAATGTAACTTCAAATTGATTCAAAATGTTACCCTGAAAAAGAGTATAGTCAAATAAGCTTGCCCTGGCTGGTTTGGCTCGGTGGATAGAGCGTCGGCCTGCAGACTGAAGGGTCCCAGGTTCGATTCTGGTCAAGGGCATGTACCTTGGTTGTGGGCACATCCCCAGTAGGGGTGTGCAGGAGGCAGCTGATCGATGTTTCTCTATCATCGATGTTTCTAACTCTCTATCGCTCTCCCTTCCTCTCTGTAAAAAATCAATTAAATACATTTTTTTAAAAATAAGCTTGAGAAATATCAAGTTCAACAGAGTCTTTCTTACAGGACTTTCCAGAGCCTTTGAATGCTAACCAATTTTGGGGAACTTTCAAGCAGGGGATGTAGTATGCCACATTTCCCAACCTTGTTTGTCATAGAACCCCTTTGCCACGGCACACTCTATGTGTGTTAGGTGGTAGAGGTTTGTGTATGTGTATGTATGAGTGTGAATGTATGCATAATGTGCTTGAGTATTGCTTGAGGTTGTGTGTGAACTATGTATGTGAGGTGTGTGGTATGTGTGTATCTGGTTTTAAGTACGTGAGTATATATGGGGGGCTGTGAGGTGTGTGTGGGGGGATATGTGGTTTGCCATATACTAGTATATGTGGTGTCTGAATGTGTGGGGAGTGTCCTTGTGGTGTGTGTGTGAGTGTGTGTGGTTCTCCTGCCATGGCCTGTATAACTTGTGGTCCAGCCATGTCAAACTTGCCACCCCCACAGCCTATTACTCTTCTCTACTTGCCTGGAATGCTCTTCTCTGCCTCTTCACTCCAATTCTGCTCAGAAGTTACCTTCTTCAGGAAGTCTTCCCTGACTTCCTAGGTTGCAATGAGTGCTTCTGGTAGGCTCCCCCAGGCCCCGTCTACGGCTCTCTTCTTCCACTGAGTGATCACCATGTGTTTCTACATCTTCTCCTGAATGAACTCTTCAGGGGGAGGGACTCTGTACTAAGTGAGATGATCACTATAGCAACTCCCCTGTCTCTCGCTGGGGCTCAGTTTTTCCCATTTGTAACATGAGGGGCACAGGACAGTGGTCTTTGGGGACACTTTTCACTGGTAAGGGTGGCTAAATCTGGGCTGTTAGAAGGAGACCGAGGACAGTCTAGACCATCTTTGCCCACCCCAACCTCCTACCTCCCACCGCTCTGAGTTTCAGGGACCTGATTGTGAGGGCCAAGTACTCATTGTGTGGTCCTTAGTTCCTCATGTTAAATGGGGAGAATAACTGTTGTGACCTGACTATTCAGCCTGCCTATTCAGCCTTGGATGGCAGCCAGACCAGGCTTTTTCATCAGGAACATCAGAACTCAAGTTGGCTAAGGGAACAGCTTGGCTAGGCTGCTGCCCTGTGGGCTCAGGGGTCCCTGGGGTTCTGCTGCCCTCCAGTGGCCAGAGGCCTCTGGGCACTTACAACTTGTGAATTCTGGTTAATTCAACTGGCATCTGTCCCACCCTAGGATGGATGGAGATGCTGAAGCCCAGAAAGTGAGTGGGACTTGTGGGAGGTTGTGAAGCAAGTCAGGAGCAGTGCCTGGACCAAAACCTATGCCTCCTGGCTCCTGGCACTTCTAAGCTCAGGGTAGTGCTTGTCCTATTTCATCACTTCTTCTTCACCTGCTAGGCCTGCCTCACCTGGAGACCACCTGGGTAGTGAGCCACACCCTGCTGGCCACTCTCAGCATTGGCTTCCACTGATCCTCTGGGAAATGTTCCCCTTGCCCGCCCAGGGGCCCTCTCTGATTGGGGGCTAGTAACAGGGGCTGGGAGGGGTGCCTAACCCCATCCTTTCTTGATTAATTAAATACTTAAAATAGAGGCCCAGGTTATGATTGATGGACAGAGAAGAGCTAATTACCCTGGAGATTAAAGGGCTGTAAATAAGTTAATTATTTCCTTTGCTCACCTCTCTAACATCGTTACACTTCTAAATGAATAGCAATATTGATCTTGGAACTGATTTTGGTATTACTCAGCCTGAGCAGGTTTAATTAGGGTTTGAAAATGCTGCAGTGCCTCTTCCTTTTGACACAGGAAATTAGCTTTGGGTTTTACTTACATTTCACAGCCAAGTCCTCCACACAGACAGAACTAGAACTTGGTGCAGCAATGCCTGATGCTCCCTAACTCCTGCCCTGCCCTGGCTCTCTCCCTGCCCACAGCAGTGCTAACCAACTCCTCACCTCTCATATCCCAGGAAGAGGTGGTAGGAAGGCCATCAGGGTCAGCTAGTTTAGCTTCCTCTGGTCACAACTGGGGGTTTTGGGGCTCAGATACAACATAGAAGGGCCCTGCATCATCTGGCAAGGTGGGGGCAGGTCTGGGACCTGAAACTGTCCTTGATTCCCAGACCTTGATGGCTCCCTGTCTGAATAAATATGTCTTCTTCAGGTGCCCAAGGAGCCACCCCCACTTTCTCTCCTTTTCTTAGGGCCATATGGAACAAAGGCTGCCAGCCCAAGACAGGAGCAGGGACAGGACACCTAGAACTGGTCTGCCTATTTCTGAGCCCAAGCCTTTCTCCTCTGAACTTGACAATCTGTTTTATGTCATTCCTTGCCACCTCCCCCAGTATGAGTCATCAAGAGCAAGAAGTTATGGAGCTGGAGGTGGGGTTCATGGATGAGGTAGCCTTGGCAGTATCAGGGGGTCTCCTTTGGGCAAACTCAGACATCTAAGCCAGCCTGACTTGGCCCAGCAACTGGGATTAGGAGGAGGGTAGACAATAAGAGTCCTGTGGGGGCTTGGTTTCCTGACCTCACCCCACCAGTTCTGAGAGGGGAAACTGGCATTCCCAGCCAGTTCCTGCCACCCATCCTGAGTGGGCTGCCTCTGGAAAACAAGTGGCAGTGCCTATCCTGCCAGTCCAGCTCCAGGATGGGAGTGGGGATGAGGCATGACTGCTTTCCTGCCCTGGTGACCCTTTGCTGAGAGGCAGCCGATCAAGCAGCTCCACCTGCTTCAGAAAAGGATTTGTGTTCACTGAGCACCTCCCACGTACCAGCCTCAGGCACTTGAGGTATCTTACCTCCAAGAATCCTCCCAGCAGTCTTATATGTCACCATTTCACAAATGAAAAAACAGGCTCAGAGAGGTTGAGCACCTTGCCCAAGGTCACACAGAGGAACTAACAAATCGAAACCAGGCTTTCCTGGTTCCAAAATGGAAGCCTCACACATACCAGGCCCAAGCCTTGTACTGGCTATAAGGGATCCTTGTAATTTGGAACTCAAAATCCATGTGAGGGACCCCACAGGATGTCATGTGGCTCCACCCAAGGGGGTCAGCAAGGAACCCAATAGGGAGTTTGTGTGACCTTTGGGAGAAATGGATAAGGTGTCAGTATTCTTGCTCTCTCGTGCAGTGGCCCCAAGGTCAGGAGACCCCATCATTCCTTATTTAGAAGCAAGCACAGAGCCCCAGGACATGGAGGTTGCCCAGGTAATCCAGCCTGATTACCAGGCCTAGTGAAACTTCATTAGGATGCTAAAGGAGGCACTCTAGGATGTAGGCCTGAATGTCATCAATGAATGCCTTCCATGACCTAGTGTAAGCCAGGCTGCCACCTCTGAGAAGGTTCCTGTTAACATGGAGAGGCACGAAGGGTCAGGGAGAATGCACCCACTCAGGATCAGAGCAGTTGAGGGAAGACTCCCCCTGCATTCCAGAAAGGGAACCTGACAAAGCAATCCATTGCACCTGTCTTGGAGACCCTTAGTCTTGCCCCACCAGCAGAGCAGACATGTCTAAGAGTAAAGTGGAGGCTGGGGGTGCCCAGGGAGAAGATGGAGGGGCTGCTTGCACCTGGAGCACCCTTGATGGCAGGGCTTATTGCTCTGACCCTGGGTTTGGCCAGTGCTGGGTGAAGTCAGGCATTTGAAGCATGAGAAGGTCTCTCTGGGGCCATAAATCCCATTGCTCAGGAGAGCAAGCCCACAAAGCTGTTGTGACAGCAGTTACTAAATTAAGTGGCCATCAAGGAGCTAAGTGAGGCTGGCTTCATTAGGATTTATGGCCAACCTGCCTCATTTACTGCTCGGTCAGCATGGGCCTTCCCCAGTATCTGCCTGTATGAAGGAGGTCCATTCCTGGAGCCCAGGAACTTCTAACATGTGGGAGAGCCAACTGGTATAGCCATGTATGGGTTTTCAGGAATTAGGGGCCTCATGGGGTGGGTTCCTGGAGCCACACCACTGCTTGTCTTAGTGCTGAGAAGAGGAGGGCAAGGCCCAGAGAGGGCATGAGGTCGTGTGAGGCCTGGCCCAGTCTCTGGTTCCCAGATGACACACCCACACTTCTTTCCTCATGATTCTGCTCTAACTGGTTGCCTCTGACACCCTCCTGGCCTGGGCTTAGCTTGTCGCCTTACTCCCACCACCTACCATGTTCCCTGGCCCTCTTGCAAGCTGTTTCTCCTAGGCCTTGATTTTCTCCTGGAGCCTAGTCAGTGGTGACAGAGAAGGAGGCAGGGGGTTGGCTTTGTCTTGCCTCATTCTCATATAAGTGTGCTCATAAACACACACACACACACACACACACACACACACACACACACACACAGTTGGGTAGCAACACACATGTGCCAAAATTTCAGGTCATTTTAGGGTGAGTCTATGCTTGGGGCATTTTATCTACAGAATCCACTAATCTGGACATTGTCAGTTGTTTACTTGGAACAAACAGAACATCAACGATGACAATGAAGAAGTAATACACATAACATAAAATGTGGGACTGGAGTCCTTTGACCAGCCTGTTCTGTGCAATGATCTGGTCTAGGACTCTAGGTTCACAGGAAATCTTAGCCAATAAGAGTCCAGAAAGTCTGACCCTCCCTACCTGGTTCCCCACCCTGGGTCCTCAACAGGTTCATGGCCAAGCCAGAGAGCAGGACCTGCCCCCTTCCCTGATGCTCCTTCCTGGAACCCTACTGGATCACATTAGCTCAAGGAAACGTGAATTGTAGGTGGCTAGTGACTAATCCTCAAATAATAAAGTTATACCCAGCTCAAAGATGTCCTTCAGCAGAAGCATGTGTTGGCTCTGGAGCCTGCCAACTAACTCAGGTGAGTTGTTTGCATGGCCTCACCTAATGGTCAGCTTCTGGGCCCTAGATAGCACCTAGACCAACCCACCCCCATGCTACACCCTGCTACCTCTGCCTACCTTGGTTCTTTGAGGCCTTGAGGGCACAGTTTCTCAGTAGATTCTCTTCTACATCAAGGCTGTCAGGAAGGTCTCACCCTGACCCTGGTCCCTGCAGGCTGAAGTTCCAGCCAACTTTTCCAAACCCTTCTCTTTCTGCTCCTCCATATGCACAAGATCAAGTGTTGCTGTTGTCATGTGTACCTTGTACTTATTCTCCTCCTACCTTCTGCTCAAGTTGGCTCCTCCTCCTGGAGGCACTGCCCCTCCAACTCCACCTCTGATCATCACCATCCCCAAGGCCCTGTCAGACGTGGCTTAACCATGTAGTTTCCCCCTGGAAGGGGTCTGGCCTATGTGATGCTAGATGTGGACGTCCTAGGCTTTCCTTTTAGTTGAAAGAAGGTTGATGTGGGATGAATATGAACAAAAGGCCCATTTGCCCTGTTAGGTCCTTAATAACTTCATCAGTAAAATAGGGAGAGTTGCCCTGCCCCTGTCCTTGGTGATCCTCAGGCCTAGAAAAGAGGAGTCAGCATGGGAGAAGAGGGAAACCCAGTGCAGAGCATGTCTGGTGTACTAGTATAAGGATGGGATTGGGGGTGGGTGGGAATTCCTGAGCCAGGACCTGCTGGTGAGAAAACTGGAGGAGTTAGAGCAGAGAAGATAGGCTGTCTCTGTTCTAGGGTCTGTGAACAGTGAGGTTTATAAACAAAGGCAAGCAGGGGAGGCCCTGGGTCTGGGAGAGGACATAGGGGCTGTGTATGTGTGTGTGTGTGCTGTGTTTACGTGTGTGCATAGTGCACTTTGCTGCTGTTAAATGTGCCACAAGCAAATGTGAGCATACATGTGTGCCCATGTGTATTTGTATGTAAATATACTAGTATATGTGTTTCTATGCCTGTGCATGTGATGTGTTTGTGTACCGAATGAGTATGCATATATGTGTGATGTGTGTATATGTGCAACAAGTATATGTGATTTGTATATATAGTGTGCAGGGTGTGTGTATGGAGTGTGCATGTGTGTATGTGTGAGATGCATACCCCTGTGCCTGTGAGCATTGAGATTCCTTGCCTGGCACCCTTGGCCCTGGACCTGCCTGCTGGGCCCCCATAGTCCACAGTTGCCCATACATATGTAGACAGAGACCCTCACTGCCCCCTACATAGGCCACTTTTCACTTTTCTCCTGGGAGAGCACCCCAGCCCCTCTCAATGTCCCTCTCATCCAAGATGCTGGATGGGCCTAGAACAGTGATGGCGAACCTTTTGAGCTCGGCGTGTCAGCATTTTGAAAAACCCTAACTTAACTCTGGTGCTGTGTCACATATAGAAATTTTTTGATATTTGCAACCATAGTAAAACAAAGATTTATATTTTTGATATTTATTTTATATATTTAAATGCCATTTAACAAAGAAAAATCAACCAAAAAAATGAATTTGCGTGTCACCTCTGACACGTGTGTCATAGGTTCGCCATCACTGGCCTAGAACCTGGGGTCCATTGCATTTCCTCCTCTGGATGCCCCATTACTTTTAACAAAGATGGAAATCTCCAGAACACAGGTCCTTTCCCCACTTCTGTAACCAATTCCAGATTTTGCACAACCCTTTCACTCCAAACCCCTTGCTGGAGAGGGCCCTGATCCCATTGCCCAAAATGAAAAATAGAGACGGGGAGAGAAGTGTAGCAGAGGATTTGCAACCAGCAGCCGAGAAGTCTCCAGGGAGGTCCCCAACCCACTGACTCAGAGTGTAACATGTCGCAGAACCATGTTGGGGAGCTTGGGTCTGTTCCCCTTGGGCCCATGGCCCTTCAAGTGATTGCCTGTTTCCTATAGTCCCTTCATTACCTATGCTTCCCACCTCATGGGAAACATGATGGATGGGTGACAGAGAGAAAGTCAGCTTGCTCCCCCACCTCCTATCCCTGGGGGGCCAACTGCCTCCACTCCCAGGGGTGCCTTTGAGCCTGGACTGAGAAGCAGGGTGGCCACGGCCCTCTTATTTTTTTCCCCATCCCTAGGTCCCACTATGAATGTCCAGGAATATCCCCTAGGTCGTAATATCCCCTTTCCTCCATCTGTTTCTCTAGGCTCTGAGACTGGTGAGGTTCTTCACCCATTATTTACTGATGCCTGGCTCTCACCACCCTGCAGAACTTGGGCACCTTTCTGAGGGGCAGAAGATGGAGGACTTAGGCCCTGGGACTTTGGCGGTCTCCCTGTCCTGGAGGTAGGAGGCCAGCAGATATTACACACACACACACACACACACACACACACACACACACACACACACACACACACCAGTGAGATGATGGGGAAATGGGCCTGGTGGGGGTCTGAGGCAGTGGCAGATTCAACCTTGACAAGGGAGAGCACCAGAACAGAGCATGTGGGGAACCCCCATTCAGACTAAGGGACTAGGCAGAGGTGGAAGTCTGGCCCATCCTGAGCCAGTGCTAGTCCCAAGGGCTAGAGCTGAAGAGGGAGCAGACCTGGGCAGATGCTGAGAGAAGGGAGATGGAGAAGAGAGCCAGAGGAACAGTGTGTGTGGGAAAAAGCCTGCCAAGGGCAGTAGCAGCTCTGAGGAAGTGGTGAGGGGAAGGAGGGGCTGTTGGCCTGGCCAAGTGGGCTGAGCTGGACCTCAAAGCTCAGAATGTGTTCTGAGAATGCTGGTATCTCCCTCCCAGGGGTGTTAAAAATAAAAGATGTTGTACATCGAGGGCAGGGTAGTGGGACAAAGTGAGCTGGTGTCTCCTCCCTGTGGCAACCTAGTGAGTGGGAGAGACCATCACAAGTGTCACGTTCTTCATTTTCAATGGACTCTAAATCCATACCTACCATGGGAGTCTTCCTCTACCAAGGGAACAGAGAGCTGTCCTGGTTTCAGGGTCCAATCAGGGATTGACCATTGGCCAGTTCCTAGCACCTGAAATCCAGTGGCCCCACCATTTGGCTGCTGAGTCTTGCAGTGGTGGGACAACCATATGCTGAGTAGGCTCTATGCCCACTGACAACTTCACACCTCCCAGCAGCCACCTCAGTTAGGTGTGTGACCTGTGCCAAAGTATGCACATGCACGTTTGTTAGTTCTAGGTGCATATGTGCTGTGTGTAGGACCTGCGCCTCCAGCCCTAGTGACCCTATCACTCCAGCAAAAGCTAGGCATGCTCTCCTTACAGTACCTCAGCCTCTCTGACCCCACTCCTACCCCGACCCTTGGCTCACAATTTTCCTGCCTAGCATGCCTTCTGAACCACCACAAAGCCACAAGATGCCTGTGTAAGAATTAGCAAAAGGCACCCCTTCCTCCACATGGTCTTCTGCTGTCTGTTGGAAAGTTGGCACACTAAATACACGTATCTATGATGAACTGCAGCTGTGAAATAAGGACCTTAACACTTTCCCTACCCCTTCTCTAGGTTTCCCCAATCCACCGTGTTCTTCCACAAAGTCCTATCTAATCACCCATCTCTGGGACCTCCACAGCCCCTTCTATGAAGTGACCAGATCTTGGTGAGAGCAGTGATAGCCTTGGTGTCTTGTCTAAAAGCCAGGTTGGAGGGTTGTGGAGTCCATTTTAACAGTGGGCTTGGCTTCCTCTGAGGCCAGCCTCTTGCAATCCCATCACACCTAGAGAGGGCACATTCTGGGGAACTCAGCCCCATCTCCTCCAGTACCTAAGAGGCATTGGGGGTCAGGCAGCAGCTGGGTCATTGGTAGGTTCATGAAGCCAGACTGTGCCAAAGACCCCTTGGCTGCCCTCCCACTTCCTCCTAGAAACCAGTGCTTACAGACCACAGTATCTACACCTGATTATCAAAAATACCCAGCCTCTCTGGGGTTAGACATCCTGTGTCAGAAATTCAGCAGAGTTCCCTACATATCTAAGGAAACTCCACTTGGGCCCAGGTGTCATCAGCAATCTGGTGGAGAAACTCGGTCAGCCCCAGTGGACTTGGCTCTGATCCCTTTGGAAGGAAAGTGGGAAATAAAACAGAGGTGAGGGACAGATGGGAAAATTAATTTCCCAACCCAGAATGTGGAGGTACCACCCCAGTAGCCACTGCCATCATGGAAAATAAAAGTTGCTGGCTTTGTTTTTCGCCCTCTCTTTCTAAACAATTTGATGTTTTATTCTCTCATCATAAAACTCTCTATTCTCTGCTAATGGCAGAATAATAAAAATTATCATTTATAATGTGTGAGTGAGAGGCCAAGATAGTTGCCCAGGCGAGGAAGAAAAGATCATTATAAAGGTGTCAGTCTTGTTTATGGTCCTTTATCAGTGAGGGAAAGAGGGGGAGAGAGATATACCACCAGCACACAGTTTAAAAACAGCCTACCAGTTTGGTTGGGGAGTGTAAATAATTTTACTTTTCAGCTGCTTTTAGATATTTCAAAATATACACCCTCCAGACCTGGAGACTATCATGCTTAGAGAAATAAGCCAGCCAGAGAAAGACAAGTATCACATGATCTAACTCATATGTGGAATCTAATGAACAAAATAAATGGATGAATGGAGTGGAACCAGAGACATGGAAGCATAGAACAGAGTGTGGAATCTTGGAGGGAAGGCAGGAGAGAGTGGGTGGGAGGTGATCAACCAAATAACTTGTATAGCCCATGGACACAGACAATAGAATGGTGAAGGCCTGGGGTGGGGAGTGGGGGCTGGTTGGAGGGTGTCAATGGGAGAAAAAGGAGACATATATAATATTTTCAACAATAAAGATTCAAATATATATTAGAGGCCTGGTGCACAGGATTTGTGCACTGGTGGGGGATGATCAAAGAAAATTATTATTAACTAGAGGCCTGTTGCAGGAAGATTCCTGCAAAAATAGGGCTTCCTCGGGCCTATTCCTGCAAGAATAGGGCTTCCTTCTCCCTTCTCTGCTGCCTCGCTCCCTCCCGTCTCCGCTGCCTCAGCTCTGCTCCTGTCTCCGCTGCCTGGGCTCCCTCCCTTCTCCGCCGCTTCACTCCCTTCTGCAGTGCTTGTCTTCCTTCTACACTGTCTTCAGTCTTTGCTCCACACCTGCATATGCAAATTAACCACCATCTTTGTTGGGTTAATTTGCATATTCATCCTGATTGGCTGGTGGGCATAGCGGAGTGACACCAATTTGCATGTTTCTCTTTTATTAGTGTAGATATATATGTATATGGTCCTGGTGGGGGGGCGTGGTCTACAGGGATCAGCCCGTTGTGGGAGCACTGCTCAGCCTGGTCAGCCGAGAGGCTGTGGACCCACCCCCTGAGCAGCTGATCCTGCTGTGGGAGTGCACTGACCACCAGGGGGCAACTCCTGCATTGAGCATCTGCCCCCTGGTGGTCAGTGCATATCATAGCAACTGGTCGACTGGTCATTCTGGTCATTGGTTGTTCCACCTTTTGGTTTCTGGGCTTTTATTATATAGTTATATAGGATATATATCTCCAGCCATTCTGGGGAGTCCATCATTCCTGCTGGGAAGAAGCAGGATAGGGGCAGCTTGCCTTTTGGTCATTTGTAGCTGTGTGGATGGCACCAGTTGTCTGACTGATGGAGTCAGACAAAACCTGGGTTCAGCAACCTCGGTACTTGGGTTCTGGCTAGGAAAGAATTCAGAGCAAGACCCAAACTGTAAGATAACATTTATTGGGTAAATTATAGAGATAGAAAAAGTAAAAAAGCAATTCCTAGAAGAAATGGGTTTAGGAAACAAGTTACAGATGTAAAGAAAGGGTCCTTGGAGCTTGGAGTGGGGAAGCTAATGGTAGAATGCCTGGGGCGGGGGAGGGAGGGAAGAAGGTAAAGGGAAAGGTATGGGCATGCTCCTGAGAGGGAGAGCACACTGGGTCCTCTATCCTAAGGGTTTTAAGGGCAGAGATTTTAGGGTGGGTCCCAGGGAAATATTTTAATAGAATATTCAGCACTTTTCCAGGTGTGTCCATTCAGGGTTGTGATCTCTACTGATTGATTGACTGGCACCAGGGCAGGGGGTCATTATTTAATGCAACTGTTTCTAATGTCAGCCAAGGCTAGTTTTATTGCTTATCTGGGCCTGGAGCTCAGTTTTATTACAACTGAGGCACAGATGTTATCTCTAGAGAGGAAAGGTCAGGGGGTCAAAACCGTATGACCAGCATATGCTAGGGGAGGAAAAGTTACCCTGAGGGCTCAGTATCACCCTACAATTGATTGTCCATTGTTAGGCACCTGGAGCTTTCCACCATGGTAACCTTCTGTACCTGGCCCATAGTCCTTGCTCTGTTCATGTCTGTCTAACAGCCTACAGCATCCCCCCATCAAGGATCCTGGCTCTGAAATCTTTCAGAGAAATGGGCACAGGGTCTCTTCTGTAGCTGCTTCCTGCTAAAAGGGGTGACGTTTTTCTTCAGGACCAAGAGATCCTTGCTTTCTATTAGAGGGATGATGAGGCCTGAGCACAGAAGAAGGTGGCAATGGTGTCTAAAAGTGATATTTTCTGAGTTTGAGTAGGGCTTGTAACCTGGAGGCAAACTGTGTTATAAATTTTAGTATTATTGGGGTAAAAGTTAGAACAGCAAGAATATACCTCTCCCAAGAAGATATATGAACAGCCAATCTACACTAATAAAAGAGAAACATGCACATTGGTGTCACTCCGCTATGCCCACCAGCCAATTAGGGTGAGTATGCAAATTAACCCAACAAAGATGGCTGTTAATTTGCATATGCAGGCACAGCAAAGACTGAAGACAGTGTAGAAGGAAGCCAAGTGCTGCAGAAGGGAGCGAAGCGGCGGAGAAGGGAGGGAGCTGAGGTAGCGGAGATGGGAGCGGAGCCGAGGCAACGGACATGGGAGTGGAGTCAAGGAAGCAGAGACGGGAGGGAGCGAGGCAGCGGAGACGGAAGCGAACAGGCTTTGCTCCCTTCTCTGCTTCACTCCAGCCACAGGAAGTCCTATTCTTGCAGGAATCTTCCTGCAACGGGCCTCTAGTAGATATATGAAAAGATGTTCAACCTCACTGGCAATTAGGGAAATGAAAATCAGAATTACAATGAGATACCATTTCACACCTGTGAGAGTGGCTATTATCAGCAAGATAAACCATAACAAATATTGGAAAGGTTGTGGAAAAGGGGAACTCTCATTCACTGCTGATGGGAAGGTAGACTGCAACCACTATGGAAAGCAGTCTCACAATTCCTCAAAAAATTAATAATAGAGCTACCATAAGACCCAGAAATCCCTCTCCTGGGTATATACCCAAAAAACTCAAAATCTTGCAAAGATACATGCACCCCTATATTCATTGCAGCATTATTCATGGTGGCCAAGACATGGAAACAGCCAAAGTGTCCTGTGATAGAGGACTGGAGAAAGAAGATGTGGTACATATACACAATGGAATACTACTCATCCATAAGAAAGGATGAAATATAGCCATTAGCAACAACATGGATGGACCCTGAGAACATTATGCTAAGTGAACTAAGTCAGTCACAAAAAGCTAATAACCATATAATTTCACTCATATGGGATATAAAACTGAAACTTGTGAACACAAACAGCAGTGTGGTGATTGCCAGAAGAAAGGGGGTGGAAGAGAAGTGGATCCTAATATAAGGTGGCAGGAAAAGATTTGAAACCTATATGTTCATGTTGACCAATGTCACCCCAATAAATTTAATTAAAAAATAGTAAAACTAAATAACTAACTAAATACATATAGATTTAAAAACGCTCAATGAACTTAGGGGAAGAATAGATGAACTTAGTGAGATTTTCAACAACATAAAAAAGGACATGGAAACCATAAAAAAAAGAATGAGTCAGAAATGAAGGATACACTAACTGAAATGCAGAATAATTTATAGAGAATAAACAGTAGAGAAGATAAAGCCAAGAATCTACTCAGAGATTTGGGATGTAAGAAAGCAAAAAAACATCCAATCAGAACTGCAACAACAAAAAAGAATCCAAAAAAAAAAAAAAAATGAGGATAGTGTAAGGAGCCTCTGGGACAACTTCAAACATACCAACATTCACATCATATTGGGGTGCCAGAAGGAGAAGAGAGAGAGCAAGAAATTGAAAAACTATTTGAAAAAAAAATAATGACAGAAAACTTTTCTAACCTGGTGAAGGAATTAGACATGCAAGTCCATGAAGCACAGAGACCCAAACGAGATAATCTCAAGGAGGCTCACACCAAGACACATCATAATTATAATGCAAAAGGTTAAAGACAAAGAGAGAATCTTTTTAAAAAATATATTTTTTATAGATTTCAGAGAGGAAGGGAGAAGGAGACAGAGATAGAAACATCAATGATGATAGAGAATCATTGATCGAATGCCTTCTGCACATCTCACACTGGGGATCAAGCCTGCAACCTGGGCATGTGCCCTGACCAGGAATCGAAACATGACCTCCTGGTTCTTAGGTCAATGCTCAACAACTGAGCCACACCAGCTTGGCAAGAGAGAATCTTAAAAGCAGCATGAACAAAGCAGTTAGTTACCTACAAGTGAGCTTTCATAAGACTGTTAGCCATTTTCTCAACAGAAACTTTGCAGGCCAGAGGGATTGGCAATAAATAATCAAAGTGATGAAAAGCAAGGACTGACAACCAAGATTACTCTATCCAGCAAAGCTATCATTTAGAATGAAAGACTATATAGAGCTTCCCAGACGAAAAAGCTAAAGGAGTTCATCACCACCAAGCCAGTAATGCATAAAATATTAAAAGGTCTTTAAGAAAAAGAAGAAAAAAAATGAGCAATAAAATGGTTATATATATATATATGCCTAAGCAACCATTACAACGGAACAACCCGAATGACCAGAATGACCAGTCAACCAGTTGCTATGATACACACAGACGCTCAATGCAGGAACTGCCCCCTGGTGGTCAGTATGTTACCACAGCCAACCTCCCGCGGCCCTCCCCCAGGCTGGCCAACCTCCTGTGACCACTCCCCCCCAGCCAGCCGGCCCCCCAGATGGCCCCAATTGGGAGGCCAGCTGGCCAACCTCCCGTGGTCCCTCCCCCCTGCCAGCCAGCCCCTCTGATAGACCCTGATCAGGGGGCCAGCTGGCTAACCTCCCGGGGTTCCTCCCCCTGGCTGGCCAGCCCCCCGATAGGTCTCGATTGCCAGCCAGGCAGAGAGACCCCACCTGTACATGAATTCATGCACCAGGCCTCTAGTAAATACATATCTATCAACAATTGAATATAAAACAAAAACAAAATTAATGAGCAGGCAGAACAGAAACAGAGTCATAAGTACAGAGTATATTTTGACGGTTGCCAGATAAGGAGGGAGGGAGATTGGGAGAGATGGGTGAAAAAGGTGAAGGGATTAAGAAATTCAAATTGGGCCCTGGCTGGTGTGGCTCAGTTGGTTGGGTGTTATCCCATCCACCAAAAGGTCATCAGTTCGATTCCTGGTCAAGTCACATACCCAGGTTGTGAGTTCTATCCCTGGTTAGGGTGTGTACAGGAGGCAGCCAATTGATGTTTCTCTCTCACATCTCTCTCTCTCTCTCTCTCTCTCTCTCTCAAATCAATAAAAACATATGAAAATATTTTTTTAAAAAAAGTTCAAATTGGTAATTACAGAATAGTCATGGAGTTGTAAAGTACAGTATAGAGAATATAATCAATAATATTTTAATAACTGTGTATGGTATAGACTTTTTGGGATGATCACTTAGTAGATTATATAATTGTATACTCAATGGGGTGTACATCTGAGACTAATATAATATTACTAGAGGCCTGGTGCACAAAATTCCTGCACTCAGGGGGGGGTCTCTCGGCCTGGCCTGTACCCTCTCACAGTCCGGGAGCCCTTGGGGGATGCAGGGAGGGGCCTAAACCAGCAGTCAGATATCCTTAGTGCTGCCGCGGAGGCAGGAGAGGCTCCCGCCACCGCTGCACTCACCAGCCGTGAGCCCAGCTTCTGGCTGAGCGGCGCTCCCCCTGTGGGAGTGCACTGACCACCAAGGGGCAGCTCCTGCATTGAGCATCTGCCCCCTCGTGGTCAGTGTGTGTCATAGTGAACAGTTGTTCCGCCGTTCGGTTGATTTGCATATTAGCCTTTTATTATATAGAATATGTCAACTGTAAATTAAAAATAAAAAAATGATTTAAAGTTGAAAAAAGTGGTACTAATGTCATATTGTTATGGAGATTAAAATGAAATGATGAACATAAGGGCTTTGCTGCTGGACACACAGGAAGAGCACACTCCACAATGTCACTCATTTGCTATATAGAGCAAAGGGCATATTAAATCCTGTCAGTACCCCTAAATGTATCAAGTACAGAGGTTAAGATCAAGGGAGGCTGTAAGAGACCATGCTCTGTTTTCTGGGACCCACTGATCAGGCTGGACAGAAGGGCTGTGTGTGGGGCAGGTTCATTAGGGCAACTCTGGGAGAAGGGTCTTTAAAGGAGTGGTATGATGGGTAGGGTGTGGGAGGAGTATGGCCTGGCCAGAGAAGAAAGAGTGGATAGTGACCAGATGGCAGAAGAGATTTGGCACTAATTCCCCATGAAGGTTGTGTGCCAGGTATGTGGCCAGCACATTAGCTGTCCCCTGTCTCTTGGGGCTTCTAGCTCTGGTGCCCACTGAATGCCACATCTGACTGTTAGAACAGGGATTACACCCTGGGCCTTATATGCCTCTCTAGATACTAGTGGTTGGGCAAGACTGACACTGGCAGACATTGGGCACAGACAGGCTCTGAGAAGCAAGTAAGTATAGAACCAAATTTCCAGGTCTGCAACTGCTGGTCATAGGATAGCAAGTCCATGGAGCCTTCCCAGTAAGTTCCTTCTTCTTCTTGGAAGGACAAGTGACATCAGGTGTCAAAGGGCAGCTGGATGCTTGGCTCTGAGTAGAGATTTAAACAAGTTGGGCAGGATCAGACTCAGGACTTTACTTGGCCCCTCATGGGGTCTGTGGGCAGAGAGCAAGCCAAGAGGCAGAGGGACAGGAGGGAGAGAGAGCAAATATAAACTCTGCCTGCCTCCTGCTCTGAGATTGGCCTTCAAGGTGCTCACAGTTTAAGAAGGAGACATATTTGTAAACAGACAAGGATAAGCAGTATATGAATTGGTGGTCTACAGTGGTCCGAAGATGGGGAGGGGGGTGGACACCAGGGAAAGAGGAACAGAGCAGGAGACTTGAGTGGGCTTCAGGATTAGACACAGTTTTACAAGAAGATCAGGTGGAGATGACTGCTTGCAGAAGGTGCAGCATGAACAAAGGCCTGACAACACATGGCCACAGAGATCACTGGGAAAAGTACAAAGTCACTATGCAGTGTTGGATTCGTGATCAATGCTACTTGAAACAGAGTTCATCTGGACAGATATAGTTGGGAAACATTAGACTAAACAATGAAGAACACAGGATACAAGATTAATATACAAAAGTTAATTATATTTCTATACAAAGTAATGAAGAATAAAATTGAAATACAATTCCATTTACAATATAATAAATAATAATAATAATATACTTAGGAATAAATTTCACCAAGGAGGCACAAGATTTGTACACTAGAAACTGTAACATATTTCTGAAAGACATTAAAGAAGACAAATAAATGGAGAGACATTCCATATTCATGGATTGGAAGACAATATTGTTAAAGTTGCAATACTCTTTAAATTGATGTACAGATTCAATACAATCCCTATCAACATCTCAGATGGCTTTTTTTTGCAGAAATTGACAACCTGATTATAAAATTTATATGAAAATGCAAGGGATCGCTGGTGGGAATGTAGAATGGTACAGCCACTTTGAAAGATGATTTTGCAGTTTCTTTTTTTTTAAAATATATTTTATTGATTTTTTACAGAGAGGAAGGGAGAGAGATAGAGAGTTAGAAACATCAATGAGAGAGAAACATCGATCAGCCGCCTCCTGCACATCTCTTACTGGGGATGTGCCGGCAACCCAGGTATATGCCCTTGACCGGAATCGAACCTGGGACTTTCAGTCTGCAGGCCGACGCTCTATCCACTGAGCCAAACCGGTTTCAGCATTTCTTTTTTTAAAAAAAAAAATAAAATTTTTTACAGAGAGGAAGGGAGAGGGATAGAGAGTCAGAAACATCGATCAACTGCCTCCTGCACACTCCCCACTGGGGATGTGCCTGCCACCACGGTACATGCCCTTGACCGGAATCGAACCTGGGACCTTTGAGTTCGCAGGCCAACGCTCTATCCACTGAGCCAAACCAGTTAGGACTGGCAGTTTCTTACAAAACCAAACAGACTCTCATCATATGCTCCAACAATCATGCTCCTTGATATTTAGCCAAAGGAGTTGAAAACTTATGTTTACATACAAAAACTTGCACACAGATGTTTATAGCAGCTTTATTAATAGTTACCAAAAGTTGGAAGCAACCAAGATCTTTTTAGTAGGTGAATGGATGAACTGTGATACATCCAGACAATGGAATGTTATTCAGTACTAAAATTAACTGAGCTAATAAAAAGAGTGAACCCTAATGTAAATTAAGGACTGAGTGATAATGATGAGGCAATGTAAGTTCATCAATTGAAAGAGAGGTATCATTCTGCTATTGATCATGGGAGAGGCTATGCATATGTGAGGGCAGGGGTATATGGGAACTTTCTGTACCTTATGCTCAATTTTGTTGTGAACTTAAAAATGCTTTAAAAAATAAAGTCTAACCCTAGCCTGTTTGGTCCAGTGGATAGAGCATCAGCCTGTGGACCAAAGGGTCCCAGGTTCAATTCCAGTCAAGGGCACATGCCCGGGTTGTGGGCTCGATCCCCAGTAGGGGGCGTGCAGGAGGCAGCCGATCCATGATTCTCTCTCATCATTGGTGTTTCTGTCTCTCTCTCCCTCTCCCTTCCTCTCTGAAATCAATAAAAAAAATATTTTTAAAAAATCTATTTGTAAATAAATCTATTAAGAAATGCAAGGGACTCAGAATAACCAAATAATCTTGAAAAAAGACAAAGTTGGTAGATTTATACTTCCCAATTTCAGAATTTACTACAGTAATCAAGACAGTGGGCATAAAGACAGATCAGTAGAATAGAAATGAGAGTTTAGAAACAAACCCTCACATTTATGGTCATTTGATTTTAAACAAGGGAATCTAAGACAATTTGGGAAAAAGAATAGTCTTTCAACAAATGATGCTGGAACAACTGAATATTCACATGCAAAAGAATAAAGTTGAACTCCTTCCTCACACTATATATAAAAATTAACAATATAGATTAAAGACCTAAATGTAAGACCTGGAGACTGGGAAAGGCCAGGCTTTGGGGGTCAGAAGCAGGGAAGTTAGATTACCACATAGTCAACCCCTCTGAGTCTTCTACAATAATAATTATTATTATCCTTGTCCTGGAATTTAGAGGTTGACAAGTGTCAGTAACAGATCTTGTGGTGAATCAGTAATGACAGGAAGGGTCTGTAAAGATTTTTCATCTGTCCTCCAATTTATCTGCTTTGAAAGTTGGTGGGAGTGGACATTGGTACAACCTTTGGAGGACAACTTTGCAGCTAATAAAACCCTCTTACAAGAATGTGAGAACTTTACTACTCCATTTTACCCTTTTTGGCATCTACAGAAGTCCCAGACTGGTTTGGCAGAGAGAGTAGGTGTCCATCACAGATTTGTTTGTAACACCCTCCTTGGCGGATCAATTACAAAAATGGTCCCAATCCAGTACTTTCCTGTATCCCTTTTCAGTGTCACTTTGTAGCTCTTTCCATCAAGATGTGAAGTTGGTTTCTCCACCGTTTGAATCTGGACTGGCCTCTGACTGGCTTTGGCCACTGGAATGTGGTGGAAGTGATGATGTGCCAGTTCCAAATGTTGGCCTCAAGAGCCCTTGCATGCTCCCACTTGCTCTCGTAGAAACCTGCTACCAACATGAGGACAAACCCAGGCTAGTTTGCTGCAGAATGGGAGATCACATGGAAGAGAACAGAATCACCTCAAGCAAAGCCATCTTAGACCAGCCAGCCCCTGGCCAATCCTCAAACTGAGTGGACCCACCTGGGAAGCAGGCTTGCCTGGCCCAGACCAGCTGATTTCCAGACTCGTGAACATAAATGCTTTTTAACATCATTAATCTTTGGGGTTGCCAGTTAGCCATTATCTACACTAATAAAAGACAAAGATGTAAATTGACTGCACCTTCGCTACTCCTTAAGCCACGCCCACCAGCCAATCAGAGCGACTATATGCAAATTAACCCAACCAAGATGGCGGCCGGCGGCCACAGAGCTGGAGCAAGCAGGAGGCTTGGTTGGCCCCATGATGGAGGAAGCCATGCTTCCCAGCCTGCCGCGGCGGCTCTGAGCTCCACTCAAAGCAACAAAGTTTCAATTATAGAAGGTAAATAAACCCCAGACACCTGCTTTCAGCCGGTTGTGGCCACAGAGCTGGAGCAAGCAGGAGGCTTGGTTGCCCCGGCAATGGAGGAAGCCAAGCTTCCCACCTGCCCTGGCTCGCTGTGGCCTTTGCTCAAGGCAACAAAGTTTCAATTGTAGAAGATAAGTAAATCCCAGATACCTGCTTCCAGCCAGCCTTCACTGGGAGCTTGGGTGGCTGGGGGTCCTGGCCAGCCTGCAAACAGCCATCAGCCCCTCACCCAGGCTGGCCACACCCTCATGGGGTGAGAGTCCCCCCTGAGGGGCTTGGCCAGTCTGCAAACAGCCATCAGCCCCTCACCCAG
>NW_005371399.1:631898-645243 GCF_000412655.1 Myotis brandtii | reverse complement strand
CCCCTAATTGCCCTCCCATCAGGGGCGGGGCCAGCTGGCCTCCTATGGGCCTCTCCAGCCCCAATTGGGGGCAGGTCTGGCGGCCAACCTCCCGTGGCCTCTCCCTAACCCCCCCCACCCCGATTGGGAGTGGGGCCAGCTGGCCAACCTCCTGTGGCCCATCGGGGAGTGAAGCAGGGGGTCCCTCGGGGGTGAGGACGATGGAGCCCCAACGCACTAGGGCATCTGCATGCACAACTCCGGAGACCAGGTTCAGTGACGCAGATCAGTTTTATTGTTGAACTACAGGGGTATATATAGCATGAGGGGACCAATCAGAGGGAGACACGTTGCTACAGGCAACCAATGGCTGAAAGGCTGGGGTACTGTGCACGTGGTTCTAGGAGTTCGTTCAGGCAGGCGTTGCTACTTCCTGGTGTGCTGAGGAAGCATGTCATGGTGGAGTGTGCTCACACCATTGCATCAGCCGCAGCGCTGAGACATACTTCCCGAGCTCTACGTACAGGGGAGGGCCGGCCGGACTCCACCTGTGAATGAATTCATGCACTGGGCCTAGTTTATAGTACTAAAAACTGATACAGCTCCAAACTGGAAGCAACTCAAGATGTTCATTGATGTATGTTGGAGGTATAAATGGTGACACAATAGAACACTCTATAGCCAGTGAGAAATGAGATCTCCCCACACCTACTGACCTGGCAGATGTCCATGATATATCAGTGAGGGAAAAAGCAAGTGAATGATCAATATGTGTGCCATGACCACATTTTTGTTTTTTCAATAAGTCCATATATAAAAATATATAGAATAGAGATTCCAAGATGGCTTCAGAGAAGTCAGAAGCTCTGTCTTCTTGCTTCCAATACTGGACCAGACTTGCAGCTAAACTGCTGAGCAATTGGCTTGAAAAACCAGTTGAAGTGTAGCTGATCTGAATTATTGAGAGCAGTGAGCACAGAGGAAGGACAGGAGGAGATGCGGTGAAGGTGAGCCAACTGGTACAGCAGCGACCTCAGAGGGATTTTGTGGCAGTGAAGTTCTGCCCTCTGGATCTTAGCCCTACACAGGGATCCCTAATCCAGAGCAACACACAAAGGAAGAGGAGCCCACATAGCATCACATGGTGAGAATCAGTGGGGATTCAGTCCACCTGGGAGACTTGGCCTACACCATCCCAGGCAAAGAGCAATTTCTTTGTTACAACACCAGCCTGGGAAGTTCGTTCCAATCTGTGTCTGAAGGAGAGGCCACATGACAGAGCTTGGGGATGGCAGAAGGGTCTAATCAGGACAGCCAGCAGTGACTTTGAGGTAACCCTTATTATCTGGAAAAAAATTGGGCAGAGAGTAGATGGGGACTTGGCAGTGAGGCTTGGGAAATAGGATCAGTCTTACCCACCAAGAGTGCATGGGTGACAACCCTCCCCCAACTGTGGAACTGCTAGGTCTGCCATGTCCTGCTGTGGCCCAAGGCAAAGGAGAATGATATTGGGCTGGTAATCTGTACACCGTACTGCTTGGTTGACGGTACAGAGGACATTTGGTCCATTTGGAGCCTGGGTGAAGGCCCGGCCCAGTGGGGGGCAGCAAATGGAAAGATTGGAGTTTCAAGCATATCTGTTATTTCTCTTTTTCCTTTTCTTATTATTTTTTTTCTCTCTTTCTCTTTTCTTTTTAAATATGTTTCTGTGTTTTTTTTCCTATCCTATATTTTATTTTATTTGCTACTAGGCCTGGAGCACGAATTCGTGCACCAGTGTGGTCCCTCAGCTTGGCCTTCAGGATAGGGCCAAAACCACTCTCCAACATCCCCTGAGGGGTCCCAGGTTGTGAGAAAGTACAGGCCAGGCTGAGGGACCCCACTGGCACACAATTGGGGTCAGGGAGGAACGCAGGAGGTTGGCTAGCCGGAGAGGGACCGCGGGAGGGCTTCAGGACATGTCTGGCCCATCCCACTCAGCCCCAATTGGCTAGACCCCAGCAGCAAGCTAACCTACCAGTTGGAGCGTCTGCCCCCTGGTGGTCAGTGCACGTCATAGTGACTAGTCAACTGTCTGTCCCCTGGTGGTCAGTGCATGTCATAGCAAGCAGTTGAGCACCCTTAGCATATCATTAGCATATTACACTTTGATTGGTTGAACAGATGACTGGACGACCATACACTTAGTATATTAGGCTTTTATTATATAGGATTGTTACTTTTTATAAAATTATTTCATTTCTTATTTTTTCCTTTCTTTTTTATTCTTATTCTTTTCTCTTCCTCCTTTTCTTTCATATTTTCTTTTTTAAATATTTTTTTTCTTTCCTAATCCTTTTGGTCTCTTGTCTTTTTTTACTTTTTTTTCTTATTCTTTTTTTGTTGGTGGTGGTGGTTTGTTTATTTTCAGTTTGATCTTGTTTTGTTTTGTCTTATTTTGTTTTATAAGCACCTGCATAGAAGTTGGCATGACGTAGTTGGGGTTGAGCCTCACAGTCAGCTAGTCTGAGGGATGAGCCCACCCACGAATGACACAACAGCAACCAATTACAACAGGAGGGCCCACATAACCCACAAATGGGACATTTCTAGAGCACCTAGCTCAGAATATCAAGGAGACTACACAACTGGGTTCCACAAGAAACCTACTACAGAAGGCCACCCCAACAAATCTTGGAGTCATAGCAGTCTTATCAATATATATAAACAAACACAAAGAAATAGCAAAAATGAGGAAATGAAGAAACAGGACCCATATGAAGGAATAGGATGAATCTCCAGAAAAAGAGTGAAATTAAATGGAGGTAAGCAACAGAACATAAAGTAAACATTTTAAGAATGTTCAACAGGATAAAAAAGGACATAGAAACCATGAAAAACAGCGAGTCAGAAATGAAGAATGACATATTTGAAATAAAGAATACACTGGAAAGAATAAGTAGTAGGTCAGAGGAAGCAGAGGATTGAATCAGCAAATTAGAAGACATGGTAGAAAAAAATCACTCAGAGTAGCAAAAAAAAAAAATTAAAAAGCATGAGGATAGTGCAAAGAAACTTACACAACAATATAGGTATTACAGGAGTGCCAGAGGGAGAAGAAAGTGAACTAGGGCTAGAGAACCGTTTGAAGAAATAATGACAGAAAATTTCCCTAAACGGATGAAGGAAAAAGTCACACAAGTTTAGGAAGCACAGAGAGTCCCAATCAAGATGAACCCAAGATACATCATAATTAAAATGGCAAACTTTAAAGATAAAAAGAGAAAATTCAGGGCAGCAAGAGAGAGACAGTTATATACAAGGGAGTTACCATAAAGCTATCAGCTGATTGCTCAAAAGAAACACTATAGGCCAGAAGGGGATGGCATGAAGTATTCAAAGTAATGACAAGTAAGGATCTGAAACCAAGACTACTCTATCCAGCAAGTCTATCCTTCAAAATAAGGAGCTTCCCAAATAAAAAAAGGCTGAAGGAGATTATCGCCATCACACCAGCATTGCAAGAAATGTTAAAGGCACTGCTATAAGAAAAAGAAATATCTATATAGAGAGAAATATAGGCATAATAAATAAGTACCTACCAATAGTAACCTTAAATGTAAATGGATTAAATGTTCCAATCAAAAGACATAGGATAGCTGAATGGATAAGAAAACATGAACACCATATATATGTTATCTACAAGAGAGTCAACTCAGAACAAAACATTCACACTGGATGAAAGTGAAGAGTTTGAAAAAATATTCCATGCTAATGGAAACAAACACAACAAAAAGCTTGGTAGGAATACTTATGTCAGACAAAATAGACTTCAAAACAAAGGTAATAAAAGAGACAAAGAAGGTCACTACATAATACTAAAGGTATCAATCCAACAAGAGGATATAACCCTGGTAAACATATATGCATTGAATATAGGAGCACCTAAATATATTAAGAAAACACTCTTGGAATACATTAAGGGAAAGATTGACAACAATATAGTCATAGAAAGAAACTTAAATACCCCTCTAACGTCACTGGATAGAGCTTTCAGACAAAACTCTACAAGGAAACAGCAACACACTAGATCAGATGGATATAATTGATATTTACAGAACATTTCATCCCAAAGCTGCAGAATATATATTCTTCTTAAGTGCACATAGAACATTCTCAAAGATAAACCATGTGTTAGGACACAAAAATCTTTACAAGTTCAAGAAGATTGAAATCATCTCAAGCATCTTCTCAGATCACAATGGCATGAAACTAGAATCACATATAATAGAGAAAACTAAAAAACATTCAAACATATGGAGGCTAAATAGCATGTTATTAAACAATGAATGTGTTACCAATGAGACTGAGGAAGAAATAAAAAAAAAAACTTCCTGGAAATAAATGAAAGTGAACACCCAACAACCCAAAATCTATGAGACACAGTGAAAGCAATTCTGAGAGGGAAGTTCATAGCATTACAGACCTATCTGAAGAAACAAAAAAAAAACAACCCTTAAATAAACAATCTAACCTTACAACTAAATGAACTAGAAAAAGAACGGCAAGAATAGCCCAGAGTAAGTAGAAGGAAGAAAATAATAAAGATCAGAGCAGAAATAAATGACATAGAGACTAAAAAAAGCAATAAAAAAAATCAATCAAACCAAGAACTGGTTCTTTGAAAAGATAAATAAGATTGATGAATCTTTAGCCAGACTCATCAAGAAACAAAGAAAGAGGACCCAAATAAATAAAATCAGAAGTGAAAGAAGTGAAATAACAACTGACATCACAGAAATACAAATGATTCTAAAAAAAAATACTATGAACAACTATATGCCAACAAATTGGACAAATTCCTAGAAACTACAATCTTCCAAAACAGAATCAGGAAGAATAAAAAAAAACCTGAATAGACCGATGACAACTAATTTTAAGCAGTAACAAAATAAAAACTCCAAGCAGGCCCTGGCCAGTGTGGCTAAGTTGGTTGGAGCATTGTCCCATACACGGAAAGGTTGAGGGTTCAACCTAGGGAACATACCTAGGTTGTGGGTTTGATCCCCAGTCTGGGCACATATGGAAGGCAACCAATTAATGTTCTCTCTTATGTCTCTCTCTCTCTCTCTCTCCCTCCCCTCTCTCTAGAATCAACGCACACATCCATGGGTGAGTATTAAAAACAAAACAAAAATAAATAAACAAACAAATAAAGAAAAACCTCCCAGCAAACAAAAGTACGGGACTGGATGACTTCACAGGTGAAAACATTCTAAGAACTAACATCGACCCTCCTCAAATAATTCTAAAGAATTCAAGAGGAAGGAAGACTTCCAAAGTCTTTATATGAGGCCAGAATGATCCTAATTCCAAAACCAGCTAAATACTCTACACAGAAGGAAAATTACAGGTCAATATCCCTAATGAACACAGATGCTAAAATCCTCAACAAAATATTAGCAAACTGGATCCAGCAATACGTTAAAAAGATCATACACCATGACAAAGTTGGATTTATTCCAGAGATGCAAGGCTGGTACAATATTCCCAATTCAATAAATGTGATACATCACATAAACAAAATTAAGGATAAAAATCACATGATTATATCAATAAACACAGAAAAAGCTTTCAACAAAATCCAGCACCCATTTATGATTAAAAACTCTCAACAAAGTGGGAATAGAGGGATTATACCTCAACATAATACAGGCCATATATGGAAAACCTACAGCCAATATCATATTCAATTGTCAAAAACTAAAAGCATTTCCCTTAAGATCAGGAACAAAACAGGCATGTCTGCTATCACCACTCTTATTCAACATAGTATTGGAAGTGCTAGCCACAGCGATCTGACAGGAAGGGAAAAAAAAGGCATCCAAATTGTAAAGAATGAAGTAAAACTGTCATTATTCGCAGATGACATGATATTGTACATGGAAAAGCTTAAAGATTCCACCAAAAATTGCTAGATTGAATAAATGAATTTGGCAAAGTAGCAGGATACAAAATTAACATTCAGAAATTGATGGCATTTTTATACACTAATAAACTCTCAGAAAGAGAAACTTAAAAAACAATCCCATTTACCACTGCAACAACAACAAAAAATAAGATACTTAGGAAAAACTTAAATAAGACAGTAAAAGACCAGTACTGGAAAAACTACAGGATGTTGAAAAAAGATATAGAGGAAGATATAAATAAGTGGAAGAATACACCATGTTCATGGAATGGTAGAATTAACATCATTAAACTGTCCATACTACCCAAAGCAATCTACAGATTCAATATAATTCCTATTAAATTACCAACGGCATATTTCATAGATCTAGAACAAACACTCCAAATACTTATAGGAAACCAAAAAAACCCTGAATATCCGCAGAAATCTTGAGAAAGAAGAACAAAATGGGAGGGATCACAGTACCAAATATCAAGTAATACTACAGAGCCATTGTAATCAAAATAGCCTGGTACAGGCATATAGACCAATGGAACAGAACAGAGACCCCAGAAATTGACCCAAGTCATTATGCTTGATTAATATTTGACAAAGCAGGCAAAAGCATACAATGGAGACAAGACAGTCTCTTCAATAAATAGTGTTGGGAAAATTGGACAGGTCCATGCAAAAAATGAAACTAGACCACCAACTTACACCATACACAAGAATAAACTCAAAATGGATAAAAAACCTAAATGTAAGTCGTAGAAGAAATGCAATATTAGAAGAAACCATAAGCAGCACAATCTCAGACATGTCTCATAGCAATATGTTTACTGATACATATCCTAAGGCAGCAGTTCTCAACCTGTGGGTCGTGACCCCTTTGGGGATCGAACGACCCTTTCACAGGGGTCGCCTAAGACCATCGGAAAACACATATATAATTACATATTGTTTTTGTGATTAATCACTATGCTTTAATTATGTTCAATTTGTAACAATGAAAATACATCCTGCTTATCAGATATTTACATTATGATTCATAACAGTAGCAAAATTACAGTTATGAAGTAGCAACGAAAATAATTTTATGGTTGGGGGTCACCACAACATGAGGAACTGTATTAAAGGGTCGCAGCATTAGGAAGGTTGAGAACCACTGTCCTAGGGCGAAGGAAACTAAGGAGAAAATAAACAAATGTTACTATCTATATATATAAAAAGCCAGAGACCATAATGCCATCAGGACCATAACAACCTAACAACTGGTCGCTATGATACCCACTGCAGCCAGCGAACTGGCCTGATCCAAGCAGGATTGCCCCCAACACCCTGATCAGGGCAGGCTAGCCAGCCAACCGCCTTGGCTGGCAGAAATTTGGGGTCCGGGGACCTTGGAGTTTTTCGGTCTCAGTCTCGGGCAGCTGTGTGGGCAAAGCTCTCTTTTGGGGGAAGTGGACCCAAGATCAGGGCGCTGGAGTCAGGTATGGGGTGCAGAGGCTTTCCTGGTGGCCCCAGCAGTCCCCGCAGGCCGCGCAAAGCACCTGGGCATCTTGTTCCGGTTGGAACAGTGGCAGGAATAAGGGCTGCGGGGCACAGGGGGCAGTGGCACACAGGAGCCAGGAGGTGCGAGGCCCGGCATGGGCTGTTAGCCCGCCCGCTGGGCCCAGCAGCACCAGCAGGTGGGCCATGATGTGCAGCGAGGTGCTGGGCGGCAGATGGGAGGGGAAGTGAGCCAAGAGGGCAAGGCCTCATGCCAGACAGAGCCCCGAGCAGTGTGGGCAGGGCTGGAGTTGGAAACCCTTTTTGGCCTTGGCCTTGGAATTCAGAGGTCAGCCCCACTTCGACAGAGAGGACATGGCAGAAAGTGGCAAGGCCACAGGAGGGATAGGAAATTTTGTGGCCATCTTCGGGAACACAGCTGCCATGGTCTTTAGTAACTATAAACAGATAATCTTTGGTCTCAGTTCTACAGAAGAGGAAGTGGAGACTCAAAAAGGGAGCCTTCTGCAACACCTCACCCACTTCTCAGACCTGACCCTGTGCAGCATTGTTTTCTTTGAAAGTAGAGGATCCAAAATGTTTTTAGATCTTTGCTATTTTAGGCAGGAAAGAATTTAGCACAGGGAATTGGTGCTTGGGAAATCATTGGAAAGCTGGAGGAGTGGGTATTAGGCTGGGTCCCCAGGAAAGACTCCCTGCCCAGCAGGAGGAACTGCCCCCTCAGCCACAACTGAATTCTAGGGCACTCTGGCACAGCTGTGACCCGGGGATCAGGAAACTGCTGCCCCTGCAAGTGTCCTCCAGCTCCCACAAAACAGGTCACTGGGCACTGCCTCTGCCACAACTGCCTGTGCACAGCCTGGATTCTGCTGCAGAAAACCTCCACATCTCTGCAAACATGATCACCAGTAACAAACAGCCCAAATGGCGGGAAGATGCCTCTGCTCCACTTATGCCTTCAAAATATTGTGCAAGCACATCCTATCAGCAGAAACGAATTCATATCCAGAAACCTAGCTGCGAAGGAGTTTGGACAATTTCAGACTTTTGTCTAGGAGTGAGTTCTTGCCAATGTACCTCATTTGCCTGGTATTGATAAAAATGGGGCCTGGCTGGTGGGGCTCAGTGGTTGAGCATCGATCTATGAACCAGGAGGTCATGATATGATTCCTGGTCAAATTTCAGGCTTGACCCTCAGTAGGGGCATTCAGGAGGCAGCTGATCAATGATTCTCATCTTTGATGTTTCTATCTATCTCTCCTCCCTTCCTCTGAAATCAATAAATATTTTTTTTAAATGGGGTCATGCTGTATATATGTGTTATAATGAGTTTTTCACTTCATAATCATAAATGTCTTTCCTGTTAAAACCATACTTAGAGAACATTATTTATTTATCATTCATTTTAATTGATCTCAGAGAGAAGAAGGGAGAGAGAGAGAAACATTGTTCAGTTGTTTCCTGCACTCACCGAACTGGGTATTGAATCTGAAACCTGGGCATGTGGGCTGACTGGCAGTTGATTCACCACTTTCTGGTGTATGGGACAATGCTATGCTGGTATCCTGACCCCAAATTCCAGCCTCCAGAACTATGAGAAAAATACATTTCTGTTGTTTAAGCCACACAAACATGATATTTTGTTATGGCTGTCTGAGCTGACTAATCTAATCTAATAAAAGAGAAACATGCAAATTGACTGAACCTCTGCTATGCCCCTAGCTATGCCCACCAGCCAATCAAAGTGACTATATGCAAATTAACCCAAACAATATGACGGCGGGCAGCCACAAAGCTGGAGCAAGCAGGAGGCTTGGTTGCCTCGGCGATGGAGGAAGCCAAACTTCCCGCCTGCCCTGGCTGGCTGTGGCCTCCGCTCAAGGCAACAAAGTTTCAATTATAGAAGATAAATAAATCCCAGATACCTGCTTCCAGCTAGCCTCCACTGGGAGCTTGGGTGGCTGGGGGCCGTGGCCAGCCTGCAAACAGCCATCAGCCCCTCACCCAGGATGGCCACACCCTCATGGGGTGAGGGTCCCCACTGGGAGGCTGTGGCCAGCCTGCAAACAGCCATCAACCCCTCACCCAGGCTGGCCAGGCCACACTGACCACCAGGGGGCAGATGCTCAATGCAGGAGCTGCCCCCTGGTGGTCAGTGCGCTCCCACAGGGGGAGCTCTGCTCAGCCACAAGCCAGGCTGACAGCTGCCAGCACAGCGGTGGTGGCGGGAGCCTCTCCCGCCTCCTCAGCAGTGCTAAGGATGTCCAACTGCAGCTTAGGCCTGCTCCCCGCTAGCAAGTGGACATCCCCCAAGGGTTCCCTGGCTGCCAGAGGGGTGTCTGATTGCCAGCTTAGGCACGATCCCCCGGGGAGCGGGCCTAAGCCAGCAGGTGGTCATCCCCCGAGGGGTCCCAGACTGTGAGAGGGCACAGGCCGGGCTGAGGGCCCCCCCAAGTGCACAAATTTTTGTGCACTGGGCCTCTAGTCTAATTATATAAAAACCCTGGGTGTAACACCACATCCAGAAGCTCCACCAACTGGAAGGAAGTCAGTCCTGCAGGGGTCATCTTGGAAATGGCTGCACCCTCCCCCAACTATTTCCCAGAAGGCGAGATTTCAAGCAGGAACCCGCCCTCAGGGCAAGGTTTCAGGCAGGAACCCGCCCTTGGAGCAGAGCGTGGAAGTACTGAGTCTGGCCTTCAAACCAGACCCTGACAGTAGGGAGGAGGCAGCCCCATTCCTCACAGAATCTGCTGTTGGATAGCTTGCTGTCAGTGGCCTGCCAGCCAGGAACCCCATTCACCTGCACCCGGACCCTGACAGGAGGGAGGAGGGAGCCCCATTCCTCACGGAATCGACAGGTGGCCAGCTTGCTATCAGGGGCCTGCCATCTAGGAATCCTATTCACCTGCATATCTGTATAAAGTTTTAATACATTATATTAGAGGTTGTGGTGGTACTGTCTTACCCACAGTGTCTACAGGAATTGCTGCAAACTTACTTCTTGGTGGAAGCACCTTTCATTCCCAATATAAATGAAACTTCCATTTTTAGATTCAATATAAAGAGTGAAGTTGCTAAAACCTCGAATAGCTTCAGCAATCTTGAGAAAGAAGAACAAAGTGGGAGGAATAATAATATTAGATATAAAGTTATACTACAAAGCCACTGTAATCAAAACAGCCTGATACTGGCACAAGAACAGGCATATAGATCAATGGAACAGAACAGAGAACCCAAACTATTATGCTCAATTAATATTGAACAAGGAGACAAGAGCATACAGTGGAGTAAACACAGTCTCTTCAATAAATGGTGCTGGGAAAATTGGACAGGTACTTGCAAAAATAAACTTATGCAACTCCACAGCAGGAAGACAAACAACCCAATTAAAAAATGGGCAAAGTACCTAAAAAGACACATCTCCAAAGTGGACATACAGATGGCCAATAGACATGAAAAAATGCTCAACATCATTAATTATCAGAGATGCAAATTAAAAGGACAATGAAGCATCACCTCACCTCGGCCATAATGGCTACTATCAATTAATCAACAAACAATAAGTGCTTCGGATGTGGAGAAAGGGCAACCCTTGTGCATTATTGGTGGGAATACAGAATGGTGCAGCCACTATGGAAAACAGTATAGAGTTTCCTCAAAAAATTAAAAATGGAACTGCCATTTAATTCAGTGATCCCACTTCTGGAAATATATCCTACGAATCCAGAAACACCAATCAGAAAACATATATGCACCCCTATGCTCATAGCAATGTTACATACAATAGCTAAGATCTGGAAACAGTCCAAGTGCCCATCAGTAGATGAGTGGATAAAAAAGCTGTGGTACATTTACACCATGGAATACTATGGGGATATAAAAAATAAGGATCTCTTACCCTTTGAGACAGCATGCAGGGTCCTGGAGAGTATTATGCTAAGCGAAATAAGCCAGTTAGAGAAAGACAAATATCACATGATCTCACTTACATGTGGAATCTAATGAACAAAGTAAACTTAGGAACAAAATAGGTCCAGAAGCATGGATGCATGGAAAAGACTGATAGATGGAGGGATGGGAAAAAGATTAACAAAGAACATATATGCATATATGCATAATCCATACACACAGACAATAATGTGGTGAAGGTCTGGGGTGGGGTGGGGCAGGGCCTGGATGGAGACAAAAATGGGGAAATGGGGGGAAAACTGTAATACTGTCAACAATTTAAAAAGAACGAAAACAGAAAAAAAGAAAATGCTAACCTGGTCTTTGAAAAAAAAATATGATACACCTGGGAAAAAATCAGAAATTATACATAGCAAACTATACATAAGAGTTGCCTGTAGAGGAGACAGAGAGGAGTTTTATATTTTTTGGTTTCTTTCCTGTATGTGTTGTTGTTGTTTTTTTAAGTGAAGATTATTTGGAAGGAAAAAAGGTGTTTTTAGTGACTGTATTTGTTGAAACAAAGGCCTAGCTATCCCTATATAAATTATCTAGCAATTTCTCTTCTGCCTGGCTCTCCTGCTCTGCCTCTGTTCCTGGCCAAAGCCCAACCTCTCCTGCAGCAAGAACCCACATTATGAACTCCCCCCACACCTCCATATACTCCTTGATCACTCAGGCATTTTTTATACATCCCTTATCCCTTTAGGTATCTACCTTCAAATATTACAGTATGAAAATCCTTTGGGGATCATGTCCCACCTTGAAACTGAGGCACAGAGGGGTCAGGGACATGGTGGAGGCCTCTTTGAGAGGCTGCAGCTGAGGTGAGGCAAGGCGCAGGTGTCCTGAGAGCCCATCCACTTCAAGGATCCCAGAGCAACCCTCATCCCCAGTCATTCACTCCCTGGGTACCACTTCCGACAAAGTGGGTCTCCCAAGCTTCTTCTTGGAGAAGGAGAAAGGACAGAGCCAAAGATGGGGAGCAAGAGGGTGGCAGTGGACATCAGTGCCAGCCTCTGTCCAGAGCTTCTGGCAATAGCCAGATAATAAGCAAGAATAATAGAGAAGGGAGAACCAAGATGGCAGCATAAGGTATAAACTTGTACATGCTGCCCCCCACAACAACATTAAAACTACAACTATAAGACAAAGCTGCTATCATCCAGGACCACGGGGAAGCTGGCTGAGTGGAAGTTCTACAGCCAGAAGGAAAGAAAAAAGCGCATTGAGACTGGGTAGGAGGTGCAGAGGCGCCAAGAACAGAGGTACAAAGGTGCGCGCGAGGCGGCTGCACCTGGGTGAGTGGTTTTTTTCAATCAGAAGGGGATACAAGCTCTCGAATGCACTGAACTCATTTATGGCGAGACTCTGGGGTCCCAGACTCCTATGGGGAGAAACTGGACTGTCTTGCAGCGGGTCGGAAAGTGAGGGTGGCTTTCTCACAGAGCTGCTTGCAGGGATCATTGTTGCTGTGGGGGCGCGGGACTCAGAGACCCAGAGGGACTCGGGACGCAGAGACGCGGAGTCGTGGTGACGTGAGGAATTGTGGAGAGGCTGACGACAGCCATTGCTGTTTGCTCCGCCCTGGTGATTCTCTGAGACCCCAACCCACTCAATTTACATCCCCAACCAAGCTGTGAGCAGCAGCGCAAAGGAATCACCTGCACTTTTGCAGCCTAACCTAACAAACTGCAGCTGGGTCAGAGAGCTCCAAAACTTCCAAACCCCAAACAAAGAGGAGAAATCTGCTGATATCGCTGTAGCTCCTGCTGTGTGGAATCACACAGTGGTTGACTTGGAGATCCAGGAGCCAGGGTACCCCTGGTCAGATACCAAATTTCAACTCCTCACATCCATAAGGGACACACTCAAGAAGCAGAGTCAATGAGCACCAAAGCCCCACTGAAGCAAGTCCTACCCCACAAGGGTGTCTCCAGCACAGCAGTTCTTCCACTGTAGACACAGCGGGTCCTC
>NW_005371399.1:626409-630976 GCF_000412655.1 Myotis brandtii | reverse complement strand
TGCGGGAAGAGACTGGACAAAAATCTTACACCTATGGATGAGGACAGTGGCAGGGGGTAAGGGCATGGGGTGGGGTGGGAACCAGGTGGAGGGGAGATATGGGGGGAAAAAGAGGAACATCTGTAATAATCTGAACAATAAAGATTTATTAATAATAAAAAAAGAATAATAGAGAAAAGAAAGCAAAATGCTCTGGTGCCATTAGCCTGAGAAGGAAAATATCACATAATTAGTCTGGTTTTTGTTTGCCTTTGTGGAGAGAAGGATGAGGGGGTTCTGGTTGCGGGGGGCGGGGACTGTGCCTAGAGGATGGGCCCATTCACCAGGGCAGGGGTAGGAGCCACTGAGATGAGGACTCAGAGCTGGGGCTCTGGGATCCTTGAGCCTCCCATGCCCCAGTCCCTGGGCCTCATGTGACTTGGAAAGGGGGATTGGAGATTGGAATGGGAACAGGAAAGAAATGGGACTGAAACACAGAGCTCAGAGGTCTCCTTGCTAAACCTAATTTGCTACTGTTTGTTTATAGTTCCCTGTTTCTACTCAAGTCACAGAAACGCTCCAGTAATAGCTATAAAATTACACACTTGCAGCTAATTCGGGTATGACTCTTGGCAGAGCAACAATGTTTTAAGGAAAAATAAACAAGGCCTGAAGTAATAGTCAGCAGGAATACAAATCAGCAGCAATTTGACTTACACCCCACTTCCCATGCAGCAACTCATGCACTCATCACTCTCCCCACCCATGTGCTAACTCACACCAAGGCCCAGGACACAGGCCAGCCTTTCCCAGTCCTTACAGGGCCACTGGAGGGGCCTCTTACCACAGCTCTAATCTGGAAATGGGCCAGGTCCTTTTTTGTGAAGGCCCAGGCTACTACCCTATTCTGCCTCCTCTGTGGTACACCCATCTTCCTTTCTCCCTTAGCTAAGGAGGTTCAGACCACCAGATCATTCATTCATTCATTCATTCATTCAACATATGTTCCTTTAGCACATACTTTGTGCCAGGGACTGTGCTCTAGTGGTGAGAAAATCCAGACATGGGTTCTCTCTTGTCTGGTGTAAGAGACTGACATTAGACAACAAAATGTGTAAATACATGTATAATAATAACAAGCTAGGATCAGTGCTCTAAAGGAGAATAACAGTGTGAAGTGGGAGAGGAGAAAGGAGGACCTGATTGGGGTGCAGGAAAGATCTCTGTTAGGGAAAGGAAAATCCTATTTGAGTTGAGACCTGGAAGTGGGAGTTTTCTAGGTGCAGAGTGGGGAGTAAAATAGTCCAGGTAGAGGGATCAGCATGGGCAAAGGCCCTGAGGCAGAAAGGCCAGTGTGCTAGTGAACAGGGAGCATGGAGTATAAGAGAGTGTGAGCATGTGAGCTATGCTGAAAGCACGAATTCCAAGCCCCTACTCTTCCCCTCCCCTCTCCTCTTGAGAAATGGGGTAGAGGGTGACCTTGATCTGAGAGGCAGGAGGCCCTGGTTTGGCAGAGTCCCAGACTCTGCCTGGTACCCAGGCTCCCTTTCTGAGGACTCAAGAACCCCATGGGGTGTTGCCTGGCCTGCCTGGCCATTTGGCTTACCTCCAGTATCTTTTAGCCCCAAGCTCCACTGTGCTCCATGGTTGTCCACCTATGTGTGGGGGAAACATGTTTGCTCATGTGCATCTATATTCTATGTTCCTGAGTGCAAATGAGTGCATAAAAAGTATGCACAAATGTGCACACTTGTGGGCATTGTGTTGCATGGGCTTGAATATGTGTGTGTACAGGTATAAGAGCATGAGGGGAGGGGCGACCTTAAGCTGCAATATAAATAGCAGCCTCCTAAGGCCCAACTCAGTCTCTTCCCCAGCGAATTCCCATGCATCTCCTCCTTTCCCCATGGCAAGACTCTTCTGTCCTTGTGCTCCTGCAGCTGGAATTGCATCCACTGTCCTGGGGTTGGGCCACAGGCCTTCTCTGGGTGGCTCAGACTGACCACTAGCTATCCTGGAAGAGGTGGTGGCTGCCCCTTGTCTTTGTCAGGTTGGTGGGCTGTGCTGGGAGTAGAGACCCAAGAGTCCCAAGACTGCTTGTACTCTGAGGCAAGTGTCCACTCTGGCCTGCGGTTGCTGAGGGAGAAGTGTGCTTCAGCAACACCTAGCTGGACCCTATGCACCCTGGACAAGGTCTGGCTTATGCCTCCTTATCTTTTGGCAAATCTCAGGGAAGGAGAGGATGCAAGTTAAGTGACCTCATAACCAAGGACATTTGGCTAAGGGAGGCCTTGTTATAGATTGTTGAAGGAAGTTTGGCTTGTACACTACAAATTGTCTAGATTCCAAGTCCAACCTGTCACTGACAAGTCCTTTGATGCTGATCAGCACCTCCATTCAGGGCCTCAGTTTGCTCATCCATAAAACTGGGTAAGGGGGACTGGATGAACCCTGAGGGCCTGTCCTGCTCTAATGCTTTGTTGCATAATTGAGGCTGAGGCAAGTAGCCCTTGGTCACTGAAGACCAGAGCAGTGGCATGTGTAGGGGGCAGGAAATCCAGAAGCAGTCCCAAGACCCTACCCTCTACAAATGCACTTGCACATCCCTGCATTGCTCCACAGTTGCAGTGTGGAGAGCCTCTCCCTAAAACATCCACGGTCACAACAACAACCGTACTCTGTGCCTTCCCAAGTGTGCAGGCCTGGAGAGACAGGTGCTAAGCATCTCAAGCTGAGAGCTGTTAGAGAAGCTGGTGCGGACAGCTGGCTCTCCCCACCCTGGCTGGCCATCCTCAAGCAGGGTCCACCTTTCCACCTTTCCAGCTTCTCTACTGCACCTAATAGGACTCAGGAGACCGTGGACTGAGGAGTAACCTCAGATTTTTATATATTACTAGTAGCCCATTGCACAATATTGCACAGTAGGCTGCCCACTGCTTCCACAGGAGCTGGCAGGAACCGCAGTGCACCGCCCGGAGCTGTGCTGCTTCCACCGGAGGCAGAAAGGAGCCGCACTGATTCCGTGGGAGGTGGGAGGGAGTCACGCCACTTCTGCTGGAGCATGGAGGGACTCGTGCAGATTCCTTGGGAGGCGGAAGGGACCCACGCTGCTTCTGCGGGAGGCAGGCCCGCCGCCTCCTCTCCGGGCCTGCGCTCAGCTGTGGAGGCTGCAGGCCAGCCCCCTGTCCCTGTCCATGTCTGTTCTGGCCAGACTGCCTCTAAGCCTTCGCGGGCCCGAGGCGGGAGCTGCCTCCAAGTCTTCGAAATCAGGATCATGGGCCGCAGGCAAGGTGGCTCCTGGGTCCCGGAGGTGCTGCCTTGCCTGCGGCCCGGCTTTCTGATCGCGATCACCAGCTGGGGGCGGGCAAAGGCACCCTGGTTCTCCGATCCAGGGCCGGGGGCAGGGCAAAGGCGGCCCCCAGGGCTGCCTTTGCCCTGCCCCCCTGGCTCTTGCCTGCCGCCTGGGTTTCCGATCTCTTCCGTCCTTCCCCTTTTGCCTCCCATCATTGCGCCTACGTATGCAAATTAACCACCATCTTTGTTGGTGGTTAACCGCCATCTTTCTTGGCAGTTAATTTGCATATCACCCTGATTAGCCAATGGGAAGCATAGCGAAGGTATGGTCAATTACCCTGTTTGTCTTTTATTAGATAGGATTGTGAAAAGGTCATATCTTCCCATGTTTCAATTATTTAAAAAATATAGCACAGTATAGAGCAAAAATCTGCCCTGCTGCTCTCTGCTATGTGAGGCCTGCTTTTAGTTTCCTGTGTGCTCTTTCAGGCTTTCATCTGCACATACAAATGAGCAGATTTTGAATGGATGACAAAATGATTCAGGGGCTTTCGAATCAATGTGGGCTGGGCTGTCTGTCCCTGCCCCACCTCAAGCCCAGAGCTGCAACCATCACACAATGATAATCAATAGGGCACTTTCAAATACTTATGAAACACTGATGGATTTTTCTCAGTTCAGAGTTGTAGCTTTCTTGGAATTTGGCTTGATTAGCCAGAAAGTTTTTCCTGGGCCATTATCATTCCTGTTGTGCCCAGGACCTGTGGGCCTGGCTGCTTCTGCCATGTTAGCAGGAGAAAGAGAGAGAGAGAGAGAGAGAGAGAGAGAGCGAGAGAAAAATCAGAGAAACATCAACATTGATTGGCTGCCTCCTGCACGCCCCCTACTGGGGATGAGTCTACAACCCGAGCATGTGCTCTGACTGGGAATCAAACCGGTGACCTCTTGGTTCATGGGTCACCACTCAGCTACTGAGCCACACCAGCTGGGCCGTGTCACCTTCTTGCTGGCAGCTCTCAGCTGCTCTGCCTTGAGGGCTGATGGAGGAGGGCACAGAGGCCATGCCTCAGATTGGGCAGGGACAGAGGACTCAGCAGATTTGCTGGGGGCTTGGGCAAATCCACCCCTCCCCTAGCCTCACTTACCTGATTTGGAAAATGAGAACTTGGGCTAATTAATGAGTTCCATTTCTGCTCAGTGCTCAAGGGGACACTCCAAGGCTTCCCAGACTGGAGCTCCTAAGTGCAGGCCAGGTCTTCTCTTCTTCCTTTATCGCTTTCCCCCCATTCCCGCC
>NW_005371399.1:621930-626227 GCF_000412655.1 Myotis brandtii | reverse complement strand
CCAGCCCTCCAGTCTCCCCAGACACAGGAAAAAACTTGGGTTAGGTTTGGGCTCTTCTTCATATTATGACAGAATCAAGGCACTGTTATGCTGGAAATGGCTCTTTCCATCGGCCCAAGGGAGTCAGGACCCCTGGACCTCATCTGAACATACCACTGCTTGATGACGTCTTCATGCGAGGGCTGGGGGTAGCAGCTGTTACAAAGCTGCTGGGGTCCAAGTTGAGAACATGGCTGATGGGAAGTTGTGAAAACAGAGCTGATTTTTCTGCAACCCTGAGGTCAAAAACAAGGCAGCACAGAAAGCTAATGAGCTTGGCTGTGATGGGTGGGGTAAGGGGAGCTGGAGGCAGAGGGTGCGTGTGTTTGTGCAGCCAGGATGGAGCCAGGCAGGGGTTCACCTGGCTCAAGGGGGGCTTAGAGTGGAGTTTCCTGACCCCTGTCTAGCCTTTTGAAATGTGTGTGTGTGTGTGTGTGTGTGTGTGTGTGTGTGTGTGTGTGAGTATTTACTTTTATGGCCTTATAAACTTAAAAATATTTTAAAATATATTCAAGTAACATGAATACAGACTACATTTTTACCACAAAAACTTGAACAATATACCAGCATATCAAATGGGAGGTTTCCTTTCTCTACCCAGCACCTTCCACTGTTCAGCATCATTAAGTTTGATATGTAGCTTACAGACTCTCCCCCACATATTACATTTACACACAAAATATCTACATGTACACAGATGATACATACATAGGATCCTATTTGACATATCTTATTCTGGAAATTACTTTTCCCCATAAGCTTAGGGGGTCTTTTTGTCACCATACAAGTTTTGTGCCAGGAACTGGCCCTGCCTGGGCACAGTCCAAAACCATCAGTATCTTGACTTGCTTTGGAAAGAATTCAAGAACCAGATGGAGTAAGAGTGAAAGCACCTTTTATTCAGGTAGAGAAAGAAAGAGGCCAGGACGTGGGTTCCTGGAAACAGAATCAGGGGTTGAGCCTCCTGCTGCTCCTCCCCTGGCTGCAAGTGTCACAGGGCACCACTGTGAAAGAAGCAAAAGTACCCATCTGAGTGGACACAGTGGACACAAGTGGAGTGTGCACTGGGTCAGCCAGTTCTTGGGATTTTATGTGTTTTCAAGGGTCATTTTTTTCTGAACTTTGTGGCACCAAATTCAGTCTCTGTCTTCTGAGTGGGAGGGGCTTTGTTCCTATTATAGTCTGCTAGAGGCCAGGTGCATGAAATTCATGCACTGTGGGGGGGGTTGTCCCTCAGCCCAGCCTGCACCCTCTCCAATCTGGGACCCCTTGGGGGATGTCCTGCAGTCGGACATCCCTTTCACAATCCGGGACTGCTGGCTCCCAACCGCTCACCTGCCTACCTGCCTGATTGCCCCTAATCGCTTCTGCCTGCCAGCCTGATCACCCCCTAACTGCTCCCCTGCCAGCCTGATTGCCCCTAACTGCCCTCCCCTGCCAGCCTGGTCACCCCTAACTGCCCACCCTGCCAGCCTGCTCAACCCTAACTGCCCTCCCCTGCCAGCCTGGTCGCCCCAACTGCCCTCTCCTGCTGGCCTGGTTGGCCCCAACTGCTCTCCCCTGCAGGCCTGGTCACCCTCAACTGCCCGCCCCTCCTGGCCATCTTGTGGCGGCCATCTTTTGACCACATGGGGCAGCCAACTTGTGTGAGAGCATGATGGTCAATTTGCATATTGCCTCTTTATTATATAGGATTCTTGAAGTGTCATGGCATTCGCCCCACCCCATTCAGCCCCCCTCCATCTACTTGTGGCGTCGGTTTTCATTATAATGGTGGTATAATGAGCTTTGGGGTGGGCCTCTGGTCAATTTTCCCTCCATCTTGGAATGATCTGGTTTTAGCCAGTCCTTGCTGTTGACTTCTGTGACCCTGTAGGAGTTTTCTGCCATAAACTGTTTCTTTTTTATCATGCATGGAGGTGGGGGTTCTGATGAGAAGACCTGTGATGTACGCTTCTACTTCCACATTCCACATTCTACTTCCCTAACTTCTTTCTATCCTGCCTCATTTTCATGTTGTTATATGTAGATCTACCTTACTCCTTTTAACTGCATCCAGGTATTTCTTACAAAGGTTGGGCCTTAGTGCTCTTAACAATCCCCTTTTTGATGGGCATTCAGGTTGTCTCCAGTTTTGCTGTTACAGTGATTCTGGAAACATGATCCTGCTCTCCTGGCCTAGCTCGGACCTCCCCTCAGTCCCCAGGTGCACAGGGCTCACCTGGCCAAAGGAAAATGTTTGATCTACAATGGCCCTTAGTAGGTGTGCTTTCTCCTGTTGGAGAAACAGAATGCTGAGCCCAAGGGCTGACCCACGTGTGGTGGCATTTCAGGCAGTGAGATGAGGTGGTGGAGTTAATAAAGCTGCCCCTCATCTCACATCATGTCTCCCACTACCTCCTCTCTCCAGAGAGGGAAACAGAGTCTCTGTGGGTGGAGCTGGGAGTGGATATGTCACTGATAGTTTCGAACCAGACTAGTCAGAGGGGAGCTTGGGGTTTGACTTGGACTTGATGAGTGCACTATTGGAGGTCACAAGCCAGGGTAAAGAGTTGGGTGCCTACTTTCTCTGAGTGCTTATGATGTGCCAGGTGCTGTGCTGGGGGATTTGGATACTATTTTGCTTCAATCCTGCATGGTAACAATTCTGTTACAGATACTGTAGCTCAGGTGAGATGTCTTGCCCCAGGTCACATAGCCACTCTGCCTGACTGCACAGCCCAAGTCCTTCCATCGTCCCCGGTTGTCTCCATTTGGCCTTTTGGCTCCCTGCTTGATGATGCCAGGTTTGGAGCCCCATAGCCACTTGCCACCATGGAACTGTCAGGTAAGGTGTCAATGGTGACTGCTGGACTATAAGCCTCACCCAGGAGAGCAGGGGTCACCATGGAGCTAGCCGGAGCTCATCCCATCCTAGAATTACCTGGTTAAGTGAGAAGCAGGCCCTGGAATTGGGACAGACATTGGGAGAGTCAGGCAGAGGCCAGGTATGCACAGATTAGTGGCACTGAAGTTAAAAGCATATGCTACCCCAGAAGATGTTCCACATCTGTTAACTAAATCACAATATCCAGAGGGTTCCTGGTATAGGGGAAGAATGGTGGTGCCCTAGTTAGAATCTCTACCTGACTCAGCATCCAATCTGCTTGGGGGCGGGCCCTGAACCTCCCTAAGGCCTCTCAACACCTCCAGTTGGACAACACCTCCAGTTGGACTCCCCTTCCAGTCCCAGGAGAGAGCAAGGAATTCTGGGAGGCGCAGCTAGTGGTGCTCTCAGAGGGTCCCTGGGATCCAGAGGACAAAGAATGGGAGAGCTGGCTCCTACCTTAGGGAGCAGGAAGTGCTGAAAGAAGTGAAGTGCGATACAAAGATAAATCTATCTCTCTTTTTCCTCTAGTGGAACTTGGCAGTGAGGAAACATGTACCATGGAGAGCTGGGGCTCCATGTGTTGGGTGCTGAATGCTTCTGCTGCCCTGGTGATACAGGGGCCCAGCTCTGTGCTGGTCCACAATGGGGAAGATAAAGGAGCCCTTCCCTGTCCTTAGAGAGTTCTTGCCAGGCCAAGCCACAGGATTTGGACTCTGGGGCTGCAAAAGTTCAGGGTTGGAAGCAGCCCTGAAGCCTGGATCCATCAATGAATGAGGCCCTGACATTGGCAGATGGTTTTAGCATCACATAGACAGGTCAGCCATTCTGAAGGAGGGGGAGTGAGACTGCACTGAGCAGGTCTCCTTGCCCTGGTGCCAGTCACTCCTGGATACTCCCCCTCCCCCATCACTTACTGGATGTGGAACTATGAACAGCTGACTTTGCCTCTCCGTACCATAGTCCCCTTGCCTATGAAATAGGAATAATAATAGATTCTGACCCAGAGGGCTATTGTGAGAATTGTTTATAATGGTGCCTGGCCCAAAGCAACTGCTCATCAAAGACGAGTAATTTTTGTGATGTAGTTAGAGGATGGGGAGAATATGAGAAGATGGAGGAGCTATTGCAGTCACAGAGGAGGTTCCACTTCTCTGGGAACAGGAGTTCAGCATGGATTTATAAACTGCTGGATTATCTAATTCCTGGGCTCCAGCATCCCCACCAAACTTTGACCAAACTTTGCAGGCTTTTAGCCCCAAATTCTGTGATAACTAACCCCATCACAGAGACCAGGTGGAATCTAGGTAGAGTGATGATTAGGAGCAATATTTGGGGCCTGAGGGAAGGCAGTAAGTAAGTGAATGGTCACCTACTTTGAAGATGCAGAAG
>NW_005371399.1:614165-621779 GCF_000412655.1 Myotis brandtii | reverse complement strand
CAGATGGAGTCAATCAATAGCTTCTCAAGGGACAGAGCAGGTCTATTTCCTGGTCTGGACCTTTATCTCCTCATATGTACAATGGGAAGGGGATGGCTGGGCCAGGTGACCAAAAAGGCCCAGCTGTCAGGGGTTGTCTCTGAGCTGGCAGTCCAGGGCAGAAGCCAGTTGTAGAAGGTTGATTAGAGGGTTGACCTTTGAGAGGGCACCCCAGAAGGAAGGGTGGCAAGAAGCTGGGATAAGGCAGACTTTGTCCTTCCCTTCTTGCTGCCCAGTGGGTGATAGCACCTCCATTCCCTGAAGGAGACTGAGGTTGACTGACAAGAAGGCTTCAGGGCCAGGCTGTCAGCAAGTGCCCACTGACACCTGTGTGGATAATTTGCATAAAATTTGCACAAATCTACATAATTTAGGAAGCAGCCAGTGCTCATCTTGGGCAGTTCAATTTGCTGTGATTTTATGAGCTTTGAAGTAACACTTTCTTCTACTGCCCATTTCCCCTCCTGCTTTCCTTTTCTGAGTCTGACCTGTCAAATCCTGCTGCCTCTGCCTATCTTTTCAAGGCTGGAGGATGGGCCTCTCAGGCTTGCTTGGATCCCCAGAAAGGGCCCCTCAGCACCTGCTGAGTGCAGTTGTTTGTGAGCTTGACATTGGTCTTGGTTCATCCATCCAACAGGCCTTCATAAAAGAGCTTTGAGGAGCCTGTGAAAGCTCTAGTTCAGCGGTTCTCAACCTGTGAGTCGCGACCCCTTTGGGGGGGTCGAACGACCCTTTCACAGGGGTCGCCTAAGACCATCGGAAAACACATATATAGTTACATATTGTTTTTGTGATTAATCACTATGCTTTAATTATGTTCAATTTGTAACAATGAAATTGGGGATCATCACAACATGAGGAACTGTATTAAAAAGCGTCGCGGCATTAGGAAGGTTGAGAACCACTGCCTTAAGCCAACCTGGAAGGGACCTTATCCAGTTGTACTAACTTCCCCTTCAGCTCTAAAAGTTGCAGGACTGAACACTTGGATCCACCACTCCCGGGTGAAAGCAACCCACCAGCTGGACAATCAGCATCCAGAGTGGAAGGTGACCTCTGACCTGAACCACCCCCTTCGGATCATCTTCAAGAAGATGGCAGATCCGGCTGACCGACCTGACTTTGGTATTTCTGGATACCAGTATCACTGGATCCCCAGACTGGTACTGGGAGGAGAACTTCTCTGCCCTTGCTACTCCGAACTATTATTACGACCCCCTTGGGGAAGATGATGAAGATCAGCATGCTATACCCCCCTTTTCATCGCCACCCACCCACCCCCCCCTTCAGCAGGAAATAGCTAGAGCAGTTGGTGACCTTATCTCCAATTCCTGAGTCTTCTGTAATCCCAAGGCTAAGGCTAGCTTGTGGAACAAGAGTGGGGAATGAGAAGGAAAACAGGGGGGCAATTTGGAGGGCTTATTTCTTATTTCAGTAGCTAGTTAAACAGTAATCTTACTTCCCCATTCTAACTGACTTGGGCGGAGCTGCAAAGCCCAACCCGAGGGGCTCTCCACAAGAAGATTATATATATATATATATATATATATATATATATATATATATATATATATATATATATATATATATATATATATATATATATATATATATATATATATATATATATATATATATATATATATATATATATATATATATATATATATATATATATATATATATATATATATATATATATATATATATATATATATATATATATATATATATATATATATATATATATATATATATATATATATATATATATATATATATATATATATATATATATATATATATATACACACACACACACATATCCCCACATTGGCAGTTTAGGCTTTGGATCAGAGTCCCCTGGACTAGCAGCGCTGCGTAGTAAAGGTAACTTTCCTGATTCCTCTGGGTGCTGGCTGTCTTTAGCCTGGGCCATTTGACACAACAATAGGGAGCAGAGGCCAGCTCTGTCCAATGTGAGCTCCAAACCCAGAACTTTCCACTGAAAGCCCATCAGGGCTGTGTTTCTCTTAGTCTCTGTTTCCTCATCTGTAAAGTGGGTATGACATCAGTGCTACAGGGACCCTGGTGAGGAGGCAATGGTTAATGAAGCCCCTGGCAGGAACTCTGCAACCAAAAGGTGAGGTGGTCATACCCATTCTTCCACCAGCTGAACCCTGCTCTGACCCAAGCATGCTGTTTCCTGTGCAGCAGGAAGCCTTCTCCTATCCATGCCTTATAAGCCTCCTTCCTTCCACCCCTTCTAGCTAAAATACTCCACTGGTAGTTATGATCTGGCTCCCTCTGGCCTGGGCAGCTGCCCTCCACCCACCTTCACTATTCAGCTAAGGCCCATTCTCCTTGTGGATGAAAAAAAAAAAAGGCCACATGCTAACCTAATAAGCTCAGGGAAGACCTGCATGGCAGTCTTGCAAACTCAAAGACCTAAAGTAACCACAAAGGATGGTCTAAAATTAAAATAACTAAAAAAAGCAGTTTATAGTGGATAGTCATGTCCTAGGCCAGTATCTTCCCTGACAAAGGTCAATCTTTACGTTAACTGGCCTATTTTCTTTTTGCATCTAAGATAATATCCTTATGAAATGTCAGGGTAACTTGTAACTTCCCTTTGTCCAGACCCCTCAGGGCACAAGCAAATGTGTCTGGATGCTAGGACTGAGACCATAAATTCCTTCTTTGTTGTTATCATGTTAATTGTTGACTGTTAACTATCCTGTACACACCTAAGTAAAGGAAGTATGTGTCTATCATTTTACTTTTTATCCATTCCCAGAAGTTCTCTTTCCCCAACCTCCTTTGCTTTCTCCAAGCTGTCTAATCTATCACCAATGTATTTCATGTAACCCATTTATGTCTTCTCCTTTGAATGTAATGTATAAAACAAGGTGAAAACTGCCATTCTCCAGAGCAGGGGTCCTCAAACTTTTTAAACAGGGGGCCAGTTCACTGTCCCTCAGACTGTTGGAGGGCCGGACTATAGTTTAAAAAAAAACAACTATGAACAAATTCCTATGCACACTGCACATATCTTATTTTGAAGTAAAAAAACAAAACGGGAACAAATACAATATTTGTATTTGCATGTGGCCCCCGGGCCGTAGTTTGAGGACCCCTGCTCCAGAGCATTATCCCAATCCGTTGAGATTCTGCTTCCTGCCAATTGTCAACAGTTTGGCTCAAATAAACTCACAAAAATTCTTTATAGGTTTGAATGTTTTTATGTTAACATCCTGAAGACCCACCTTCCTCCTCCATCTTCCTTCACACATTCAGTCCACCCAAGTCTGCTAGGGCTGCAGCCTCACCCTCCCATTCTCCCAGGCAGTGAGGATAGGACTCTGGCTTAGAGGACATTTTTCTCAAGCCCTAGCTTCTATAGTTTTATTTGATCCTCCCCATACTTATGGCAGCATGGGTGATATTCTGCCCATTGTACAGATGGTGGTACTGAGGTACAGAGAGAGGAAAGGACACAATACAATACAAAAACCCAGGTCTTCAAGGCTCAAATCCCACTGCTATGTGCTGTACCACCTTAAACTGCCAAGGGAGCCATGTAAGCCAACATCAAGTAAAGCAGAGCAGAGAGACAGTGTCCTCATGAGAGCATTTGAGCCTCTAGATCAGTGGTTCTCAACCTTCTGGCCCTTTAAATACAGTTCCTCATGTTGTGACCCAACCATAACATTATTTTCGTTGCTACTTCATAACTGTAATGTTGCTACTGTTATGAATCATAATGTAAATATCTGATATGCAGGATGGTCTTAGGCGACCTCTGTGAAAGGGTTGTTCAACCGCCAAAGGGGTCGCGACCCACAAGTTGAGAACAGCTGCTCTAGATCCAACTGTGCCTAAAGGCACAGTGGTTTAACTGCTCTGAGTCTCTGGACCCTCATTTGTAAAACAGAGAAGAAGTTGATGATGATTGTATCTTTTCATGGGTTGTTGAGGATTCAATGAGTAAAAGCACTTAGCCCATAGCTAGACTCATCATGAGTGTTTGGCAAGTGTTGGCCCTTCCTTAAGGCAGAGTCCCCACGAGGAGGAGGAGCCCTGGCTCTGCCAGACCCTGGCAAAATTGGCAGGATCTTCCCCACTGTGAGCACAGAGTATGGGCAGGGCTGGGAGCTATAGGCCTGAACTACAGCCTTCATTCTGTCCTGGCCAGCACAGGGACCTGAATGAGTAGGAAGAGTACTGAGCATGGGAGGGAAGACTCAGCAGTCCTGGCCCAGGAGTGCAGTGGTGGGCTGCAGTTGATGAGGAAACATGTTAAACTGGAGGTTTCTCTATCTATAATTATTCCCTTTCTCTCAGCCTTCCTAGCTCTAAATGGCCAGTGCTCATTCAGCATTTGTTAGAAGGAAATCCAGGGTCTTCCCTGCCTACCTCCTATCAAAGCTAAATTACAGTAACTGCCATTCATTACCCAGGTGGCCACTGCAAGTCCTTTCTGCTCCACATCCACAGAGAGTGTTATATTGTAAATCAGCGAGCTGAACATAAGACACCTTAGTAAGCCAAATTAATTTGGAGTCTTTATTACGCTAGCAGTCTCAGAGGAGCTGTCTCTCAAAGTCTGAGCAAAATAGCATGGAGGAAATTTTCCCTTTATACCTTCCTAGCTTCTTTGTCTCTCAAATATGAAATGGGGCTTCTGGACCTTTAGCAGGCTTTGCAAAAAAAACCCCAAAAAACCAAAGCAACAACAACAAAAAAAAACCTATGTTCTGGGATGGGGCAGTGAGACTATATCTCAAGGCCTGGCCTGGCGCCAGTATTGATAATTCCATCTTGGGGTTGTATGGTTTATGGCCTTTACAAAATGGGAGCAGTGCTTAAGTAAACAGGTCTTGCAGGACCAGATAAGTGAGCTCATTTCCCCTATTATGCGAGCAAGTGTGTTTGCAGAAGCCAAGAATAGCAAAGTTAATTCACAGAACAAAGAAATTTTTTCAAACAGTATTTTTACAACATAGAGGTTACTGGAACAAGATGGCTTATGCTTTGCCCTAACTGGTTTGGCTCAGTGGATAGAGCATCGGCCTGAGGACTGAAGGGTCCCAGGTTCGATTCCAGTCAAGGGCATGCACCTTGATTGCATACACATCCCCAGTAGGGGGTGTGCAGGAGGCAACTGATCGATGTTTCTCTCTCATCGATGTTTCTAACTCTCTGTCCCTCTCCCTTCTTCTCTGTAAAAAATCAATAAAATATTTTTTTTTAAAAAAAGATGGCTTATGCTTCAAGAGCACTACTTGCCCAGCTGATGTTACCCTGCCAGTACCCTCACCTCCTTGTCTTTGCCCTCCCCCTTGTAGTAGGGCTGTCTCTTCCCCAGTCCCAGGTGGCATGTGCCCTGCACCTGGCCAATGAGATTCTTCTGACCACTGTGATTGGTTCAGCTTTGGGCACATGATCCAAGCTAAACCAGTAAGACTGCATTGTCAACCTAAGTGTGGAACTGATGGGAAGAAGCCCTAGTTTTAGTTATTTTTTAATAGATTAAAAAAATCCTTTTTCCTTTCTTTATTTTTTTAAAATATATTTTTATTTATTTCAGAGAGAAAGAGAGAGAGAGAGAAACCTCAACCCCTCACTGGGGATCAAGCCTGTAACCCGAGAATGTGCCCTTGACTAGAATCGAACCTGAGATCCTTCCACCTACAGGCTGATGCTAGTCTATCCACTGAGCCAAACTGTCTAGGACCTTTATTTATTTTTAGAGAGAGTGGAAGGAAGAAGGATAGAGAGATAGAAACTGATGAGAGAGAAACAGCATTGATTGGCTGCCTCCTGCATGCTCCCTATTGGGGATCAAGCCTGCAACCCAGGCATGTGCCTTGACAGGGAATCAAACCAGTGACCTCTTGGTTCCTGGGTTGAAGCTCAACCACTGAGCCACATCAGCCAGGCAAGAAGCTCTAATTTTTCTGGACTTGGAACTGGTAGCATATAACACTGGAGCTTTCAGGGGCCATGACAGCTAGGGAGCCAGTTTAAGCCAACACCAAGGAAAGCAGAGCAGAGAGACAGTGTCCTCATTATAGCATTTGAGCCTCTAGATCCAATTGTGCCTGAAGTCCATATATCCTTGGATTTCTCAGTTACATTAGCTAACTAATCCTCTCCCACTCTTTTTGCTTTTGCTTAAGCCAATTGGAATTGAGTTAGTGTCATTTGTACCCAAAAGAAATTTGTCTAGAAGAAATTTGTGCAAGGGGGAGAAGCAAGATGGCGGCGATATAGGCAGACGCGTCCCAGGACTTGTCCCGGAGCAAATGGAGTAAGCAGCTGAAACTAATAACACCCACCCCGAATTGGCGAAATTACTCAGCTGGTGAGACGGTTTGCAGCCGGGAAGGGCAGAGCTCCCCTGGAAAGGTTAAAAACCAGGGATCTGGGCAGGAAAGTTTGCCAGACCTGAGCCCAGAGGGTCGGAGGGAGACCGCATGGCAGGCAGCCGCGTCTCTTGGGACAGACACAGCCCCTGACCGGGGAAAGGAATTCCTCGGGTTTGCTGGCGCCGGGAGATTTGAGATTTGGATTTTGTGACTGCGGAAAACTGTGACTAAAGGTGGCATCCTGAGGAACTGACCAGACCATGCAGTGCCCATAAGAGAGGAAAGTTTCCCAGATCATGCAGTGCTGGTAAGAGAGGAGCGTTTCCCAGACCGGTAAGAGGGAGCGTTTCCCAGATCATGCAGTGCTGGTAAGAGAGGAGCGTTTCCCAGACCGGTAAGAGGGAGCGTTTCCCAGATCATGCAGTGCTGGTAAGAGAGGAGCGTTTCCCAGACCGGTAAGAGGGAGCGTTTCCCAGATCATGCAGTGCTGGTAAGAGAGGAGCGTTTCCCAGACCGGTAAGAGGGAGCGTTTCCGCGGCCAGCCGGCGTTTGTTTACTTGTTTTCACTGAACCCTGCTCATAGGACAGTTCGGATACAGACACTCACCTGTGCTGAAGAGAGGGCGAAGGTGCGGACGAGTGGAATCTGGGGAGAGGCTGAGGAGAGAGGGGGAGCCGGGGGAGGTGGCAGCGAATCCAGTGCTGAGACACCCCTGGGCCCAGGACTGGGCCAGCCATTCTCTCCAGAGGGTGGAATTCCGCCCCCCAGCCCCCCAGGCAAGGAGCACAGCCACACCCAGATTCCACCCTGTACAAGATAAAGGATTAAAATAATCTGATTAGTCCCTGGGAGTTACCAGGGTCTGGCCTATAGAGGGACTTTCAGTCCCACCAACAACACAGAGCAGGGTAACAATTAAAAAAGGATAGAGAAGCTGTATAGACTCAGAGGCCAACCCAAAAACACTGCCACCCAGAGGCTGAGCCACAAACTGACTCTTAGGTGAATACAAATTAAGGCAGACTGGATCACAAATACGGCCTGCTTTAAAATCAGGACTGTGATTTACAACACAGAGGAACAGTGTAACGCAGGGAAATTCAACACTCTCCTAGATGTCTGGCAGGACTAAGGCGAACCAGGCTGAAGAGTAGAAGAACCGAAAGACCATCACTACTGCAAATTTTTTTTTTTTTCTCTTTT
>NW_005371399.1:587964-605177 GCF_000412655.1 Myotis brandtii | reverse complement strand
GCAGAATGTCTCGTCGAGCACTGTTGCACTGTATATCTTTTTCTTCTAACCCTCCCACTCCTGTCTCCTAACGAACATGGCGATCAAGGGCGTCCGTTTGCCGAATGCACCCAAACGCACGGGAAGCTTACCCGAGGCACATGTTGACAATAACGAGGCCGTTTCCAGAATTGGGCATTTTGTCACTCGAGTAAAAATAAAATGTCATGAGTAAAGATTAATCTCTTTATAGTGCAATTCTTAACCTTTTTATATTAATGTCAATATTGGAACAATGTATCTTGGATGTTTTCACTATGTATCTTTGCTACGCAACACCGATGTACATGTTTACATCCGGTTTTAGAATTGCATTATTGATCATGAGTAACATGAGTAATAATATTACTCGAGTGATGCCCAACTCTGGCCATTTTGAGAGACAAATATTTGAATTATGCAATTTTTTGTCTGTGTTGATGCGTGTCACCCAAAATGAGTTCATAGGCTCGCCATCACTGTCCTAGGGCTACCCTGTTGTAGAGTCCCCGAGTCACATCTAGGAGCCCTAGGGCCAGTGCCTCAGTGAGCTTTGCATCTATGGTTGTGAAGGCCTTTTCCTGCTCAGGACCTCAGTTAATGGGTGCCTGTGGGAAGCTGCCTATTGTCTTCTCTAGCAGAGAGGTGTGGGCAAGGAGCTCGGAATGCTGGTGACCCTTGAAGCCCTGGCAAAGGTCAGGGCTATGTACCCACTGTTCAGTCCAGACAATGGTAGCTGAAGAAACTTCAACACCAGATAGTCATGTAATTCCTTACTGATAAGATTGTCTACTACTGGAACTTGCCTGCCTAAAGCCTATAGGTGTATCCCAAACTGAATAAAAGGATGGCAAGGCCTGAGCACAAACGGAGCTCCTCTTGGGGGGATGGGCTCTTGCCTGGCCCCCCAATTTCCAAATTATTATTTCTTGTCTCATCTCTTTCATTTGTGTGTGGCCCCTCTTCCAGAGCCCAAACCCTGAACCACATGGGACATGGGGGGACATTCACATCTGGTACCTCAACAGGAAATCTGGAAGAGAAGACTTCGCCTAGAGTGAAAAACGATGATTTATTCAACCAATAGGTGGGGACACCGGGATAGGTGTGGATATTCACTGCACGCAAAGCCCACGGATGTTAGGTCAAAGGGGAGCTCAGGAGCCCATACGTGCCACTGCAAAGCAGATGGTGGTGGAGATAATGGATCCCTCCCTGGAATCCATAATGACCCCCACATAGATACTGGCTCCTTCTTGGAATCCGTGATGACCCCCGTGGCGGGAACTTCCTCAGCTGTATACCGTGAGGAACCTCCTGGCGGGAACTTCCTCAGCTCATGCCCCCGCCCCTCACTAAACACCTGTATAAAAAAGAAATGCCTCCCTCCTTGTTGGCGCAAATCCACTGGCCCTGCCTTTGGGGCCCTTGGGTCTCGCCCTAGAACTAGGATTAAAACCTTCTCTTTTCCCTTTTCTGACAGGCTTGATTCTCTTTTGTTTCCAGCGTCACGAACCTAACAAGGCCTGCTGTAGAAATCGCAATCTGTAAGTAGAATGGGAACGTGTTTCTTCTTAGCCAGGCTAATGGGGCAGAATTCATCAAAAGGGGAGAAACTTTATTGTCAGCTTTTGGTCTGTATGCTTAAGGATAAAGGTATTAAAGTTTCAGAAGGTATTCCCTTACAGTTTTTGCATGATGTTATAGAACATAACCCTTGGTTTCCTGAAAAAGGTACATTAGATCCTGAGTGTTGGGAAAGAGTGGGTCAAAATTTGAAAAAAGCTCAGCAGCAGGGAAAGAACTTGCCTCCAAACTGTTTCACCTTGTGAAACACGGTATTTCATTTGCTAGAGCCTGTTCCCCCTTTTAGAGAGGCTAAGGAGAATAAATCTCCTCTCCTTGCACCCTCCACTCCTAAAGAAGAGCAAAAAGAAAAGAAAAATTGGAGGAATGGCCTTCATGGCCCCCTCCACCTCCATGTCCTAATCCTGAAATGTTTAATTCACCGTTAATAGAATCACCTGTGAAAAGAGCTATCTGAGAGGGATTACAGGAGAAATTATGAATAATATTTCTGAAGCATTCTTAGCTCATTATGATTGGTATTCTCTGGCTCCTGCAACTCTGGATGGAGGAGATTATTTACTATGGAAGGGAGAATTTTTGGAGAAATGTCAGGAGCAAGCCCACGCAAACCACGGACTGAATGCTCAAATAACTTATGAAAAGCAAGCAGTGTGTTTGGGGTACCTATGTTAATATTTTGCATGCAGAAATTAGAAAAATGCCGACTCTGAAATTAAACTGAATGAGTATATGGGAAGCATATCTTGATCACGGTATTTCATTTGCTAGAGCCTTTTAGAGAGTCTAAGGAGGATAAACCTCCTCCCCTTGCACCCTCTGCTCCTAAAGAGGAGCAAAAAGAAAAATGGGAGGAATGGCCTTCATGGTCCCCTCCACCTCCAAGTCCTAATCTGGAATGTTTAATTCATCATTAATAGAATCACCTGTGCAAAGAGCTATCTGAGAAGGATTACAGGAGAAATTATGAATAATATTTCTGAAGCATTCTTAGCTCATTATGATTGGTATTCTCTGGCTCCTGCAACTCTGGATGGAGGAGATTATTTACTATGGAAGGGAGAATTTTTGGAGAAATGTCAGGAGCAAGCCCACGCAAACCACGGACTGAATGCTCAAATAACTTATGAAAAGCAAGCAGTGTGTTTGGGGTACCTATGTTAATATTTTGCATGCAGAAATTAGAAAAATGCCGACTCTGAAATTAAACTGAATGAGTATATGGGAAGCATATCTTGATTTGGAAATTAGAAGCTTCTAAGGAAAAGCATAGAAAATAAATTTCTTCCAATAAGATGGAAATTAAAAAAAATTTTTAGAGACTGTCTCAGAATTATTCTGAAGTTAATAAATGTCTACACCCCATTTTTCCCCATAGGAAGCATGCCTCTGATTTATCTTCATAGAAGATTCCCCCAGACAAAGGGAGGTAGAGGCAACTAGAAAAGACCCCAGCCCATTTTTATTTTTATTTTTGAATAGTCCATTGGGGATATACTGAAATTCTAGAGAGGGGCAGTTCCTGAACCAGGGACAAATGACATTGCTTTGGTAATTTTTAATGCTGGACATTCTCTGGTGTAAACTTTTAGTGTGTTCTGTGCACCTGTATAAAAGTGTTGATGTTTTTGTGTCTCTTTGTTGTTGTTCAATTTGTTTAAAGAAGAGGCAAGTGGGGTTCAAAGTGTGAGAGAGATTGCAAGAACGTCCCAGCAACTGCCGAGAATTCTTTATCTTGGGGGCTCTTCTTGCTCTCCCTCTCAGGGTTCAGCCACCAGAAACAGCTAGTGAGATTTCTGTTTGTCTGCAATATAACTTTGACTGTCTATCTTTTAGGGATTTTGGTTTGCTCTTCCCTTGTTTATTGTGAGAATAAACAAATCATCTTTTCTGTCATAGAACAGTTTAGACAGCCACCATTTTAGACTGCCTGACTTGGCAGCCGCCATGTTGGCCACATCGCTTGCCACTCCCTTGGCTGCCACCATCTTGAAACAGCAAAGGCCAGCCCCTCCCTTTGAATTAGCCAATCAGGAAAGACCATGCACCTGAGCTCCAATCAAGAGCAAGGGACAGTTCACGTGCATTGTTAAGGCATCTGCTTCAGAAAGGAACTCGCTAAGATTCAGAGTCAAGTTCAAACAGGAAACTTTCAGGGTGGTAGCATGTGTCCAGTCAGGAACATCTGGCAAGCCAAGAGTCATAATCCCTTAATATATATAAATAAACCAAAGGGGATACTCTTTAAAAATATAATTCTAAGCTTAATAAAAAGGAGAATTTTGAAAACTTTGAAATCTCTTCTGCTAATATTTACAGGGTAAACTAAAGATTGTTGTTAAAATACTAAATCTGACAATAATTACAGTCACCATAAATGAAAAATCACTTGAAATATATGGCTTTGTGGCAGTATTTGTTAAAATCTCAAAAAGCAACCATGTTTGTTACATTTATTGCTTGATGTAAAAAAGAAAGAAAAGTGTCTGGAAGGAAATAAAAAGAGGTTTCCTTCAAATGTCTAACTGTAATTAAACGTCAATATATTGGGCCTCATAAGCTAAAGTAAGTAATTTGTGTTTTTGCCTCCCTAAACAAAGTTTATGTAAAGTTACCCAAAGACTAATAGCAGAAATTTAATTAATGTCATTTACTGTCCATAACTTAGGACAAGTAAAGTTAAAAAAATAAATCTTATTTCAGATTGATTTAAATTGGCTAATTAAAATGAATATTCATAAAAACTTTGTTGTACTGGGCAGGAAACTGTTCCTGAAGCATTAACTAATTTTTCACTAATAGTTCATCTCATAATAAACTTGCTTAAATGCAATGAATACAAAGCAGTCATATTTCTGTGCATAAAATTAAAAAGTGGTCAAGACTGCATAGCAAGATTTCCAAAAGCCTCTTAATATTATTTAAATCAAAAAAAGAAGGGGGATAGTAGGATAATCCCCTGTGAGTAAATTACATCAAAAAATTTTACTTTAAAAATTATTTTTCACTTGTAATGCTGAAAACAAGACACCCATGAAAACAGACATGGTGTCAAAATAAGCCAAAGAAAAATGGTTTGGGCACAATGAAAAGACAGGATCGCAAGTCTAATTTATAGAAAAGATTTCTTTATTAACCTTTGGTTGAGAATATGTTTGTATATTTCCAGAAAACTCCTCTATGCCCGTTTGGATTCCTGCAACAATGAATCCGAGAGAGGAACTGACAACATGCTGAAGACAAGAAGAGAAACAGTCGAGAGACAGAGATGGTGAAGACGCCTTGCCATACTAGCAGTCAGCAGGAGTGCATCTCTGCAGGTTGCCCAGGATCAAGCCAGAGAAGCTCGGACCTGCATTGCCACCATTTGCCCACCACCCAGAATAGCATATCATTACTGGCATGTACACATGAACTGTTGGACATTGAAATTGGGATTCAAAAAACTGTTGGCCTAGAAAGAAACTTACTATAAACTGATTTCTTGGATGCCTGGCTGCAATTTAAAAAGGACGTGAAAGAATTTAACCCCTTCCACTGGACATGCTTGCATTTGCCTCTCAGCATAACCACTATTTCTTGTCTCATTTTTGTTCTCATATGTTTATTTCTAGTCTGCAGATGCAGAATGAAGAGTCTTAAAAGGACTCAAGCCCTTCAGGCAGGCATTCACGTTTCAGATTTTTTAAGGAAAAGAAAAGGGGGAGATGTGGGAAGCTGCCTATTGTCTTCTCTACCAGAGAGTTGTGGGCAAGGAGCCCAGAATGCTGGTGACCCTTGAAGCCCTGGCAAAGGTCAGGGCTATGCACCCACTGTTTAGTCCAGACAATGGTAGTGGAAGAAACTTCCCCACCAGATAGTCATGTAATTCCTTACTGATAAGATTGTCTGTTACTGGAACTTGCCTGCCTAAGGGCTATAGGTGTATCCCAAACTGAATAAAAGGATGACAAGGCCTGAGAACAAACGGAGCCCATCTGCTTGGGATGGACTCTTGCCTGGCCCCCCAATTTCCAAATTATTATTTCTTGTCTCATCTCTTTCATTTGTGTGTGGCCCCTCTTCCAGAGCCCAAACGCTAAACCATGTGGGACGTGGGACATTCACAGGTGCCATTTCCTTTCCTTTAAAGGCTTCATAGAGTGGCTTAGCTAGATCTCAAAATCCTGGGATCCAAGTTGGACAGAACCCTGCTGCCCCTAGGAATTCTCCAATCTGTCGCCGGGTTTTTATGTGTGATAGTACTATGAGCAAAGACCAAATCCATTTCTTTGTTGCATGTGGTTAGTATTCATCCCCAAACCTATCATTACATGGGAATCACCTGGGTCACTTTTAAAAATCCAAATGTCGATAGGTAAACACCGCAGACTGCTGCCGCAAACAACCACTTCAAAAATACAACTAAAAGACGGAACGGACATCACCCAGAACCACAGGAAGGCTGGCTGAGGAGAGACTCTTCAACTAGAAGGAAAAATAACAGCACACCGAGGCTCAGAGGAGGCGCAGTGTGGAAAATACTCAGGTGCGGAGGTGCGCGCGCAAAGCGGGCTGGTGGCTGAGAGCGCGGTTGTCGTTTTCGGTCAGGGGGGAGTCTCAGACTCTGAGCTCCAGATACGGGCGAATCGCTGGGGACTCGGACCCAAACGGGAGAAGCGGGAGTGTCTGGCATCAGTTGGAAGGCAGCTTTCTCTCCGAGGTTTGCAGCGGTTCCTGGGGTTCTGAGAAGCAGAGCCTCTGGGAACGGGACTGAGAGGGGCTATAACCGCTCCCTCCGCCCGCCCTGTTGAGCCCGCCCCGCCCAAGCCCTGCGCAGAGCCATTTGCCGGATCGCCTCAGGCAAAGGCTAGATTAGCACCTCCCCAGAGGACAGAAGTTTTCCGCGGCAGACACAGCTGATTCACACAGCCAGTCGGCCTGGTGGTCAAATCCCTCTAGTATTAACTACAACAATCAAGGCTCAACTAGAACAAGACTGCGCACAAAGACCACTAGGGGGTGCACCAAGAAAGCATAAAAAATGCGGAGACAAAAAAACATGACAGAAATGGAGGATATAGAGCTAAAAAACGCAATTTTGAGGGCTTGCAATAAACTTTTGGAGAGCCTCACGAAAACTAATGAGACCCTCGATGCTATGATAAAGAAACAACTAGAAATTAAGCATACACGGTCGGAAATAAAGAATATTACACCCAATAGCAGACCAGAGGAGCGCAAGAATCAAGTCAAAGATTTGAAATGCGAAGAAGCAAAAAACACCCAACCGGAAAAGCAAAATGAAAAAAGAATCCGAAAATATGAAGATAGTGTAAGGAGCCTCTGGGACAGCTTCAAGCGTACCAACATCAGAATAATAGGGGTGCCAGAAGATGAGAGACAGCAAGATATTGAAAACCTATTTGAAGAAATAATGGCAGAAAACTTCCCCCACCTGGTGAAAGAAATGGACTTACAGGTCCAAGAAGCGCAGAGAACCCCAAACAAAAGGAATCCAAAGAGGACCACACCAAGACACATCATAATTAAAATGCCAAGAGCAAAAGACAAAGAGAGAATCTTAAAAGCAGCAAGAGAAAGAGACTCAATTACCTACAAGGGAATACCCATACGACTGTCAGCTGATTTCTCAACAGAAACTTTGCAGGCCAGAAGGGAATGGCAAGAAATATTCAAAGTGCTGAATACCAAGAACCTACAACCAAGATTACTTTATCCAGCAAAGCTATCATTCAGAATTGAAGGTCAGATAAAGAGCTTCACAGATAAGGAAAAGCTAAAGGAGTTCATCACCACTAAACCAGTATTATATGAAATGCTGAAAGGTATCCTTTAAGAGGAGGAAGAAGAAAAAGGTAAAGATACAAATTGTGAACAACAAACATGCATCTATCAACAAGTGAATCTAAGAATCAAGTGAATAAATAATCTGATTTACAGAATGAACTGGTGATTATAATGAATCAGGGACATAGAAAGGGAATGGACTGCCTATTCTTGGCGGGGAAAGGGGAATGGGAGATGCGGGAAGAGACTGGACAAAAATCGTGCACCTATGGATGAGGACAGTGGGTGGGGAGTGAGGGCGGAGGGTGGGGCGGGAACTGGGAGGAGGGGAGTTATGGGGGGGAAAAAAAGAGGAACAAATGTAATCTGAACAATAAAGATTTAATTAAAAAAAAAAGTCTTAGAAGATCTCGTGTTCCTTCCCAACACTGAGTTCGCGTGGAACTAACCAGTAGGAGATTGTCTACATATTGGAGTAGAATGCACCCCTAGTCCTTTCCTGGAAATTTGGACAAATCTGATGCTAGTGCTCCATAAAAGAATCGGGGAGGTTCTTGAATCCTTATAGCAGTCTGGTCCAGGTGCACTGTTCCTTAGCCCCTGTGGTTGTGTTTTCCCACTCAAAGGCAAACAGGGTCTGACTGGAGGGTGCCAGCTGAAGGCAGAAAAAGGCCGTCTGCCCAGACAAGTGGGAATTCCTTCTCCAATTCAGGCTTTAATGGCTCTGCCCATTAGAGGGACCGGGCATTCTGGCAAATACAGGAATTTATGAACCACCTGGTGGCTGCCTAGCTGACATTGGTGGGGGTGGCAGAATGGTCTGCAGCTGTGGTTCCTGGTAGCTCTGATAATGGTGACCTCCCGGCCTGAGAGGGGAGATACTTTCTGAGTAACTACTGAGTGCTCTGCCCCTGTATCAACCATTAAGTTCACAGTCTGGCCCCCAATTTTCATTTTGACCATGGGCTCATGGGGGCCCAGTTAGAAAGAGCCCAGTCTGTCCTAGTCGGAGTCAGCTGCCGCTAATCTGATGAGGTCTGCCTCAGGTGGCTCTGGCTGATAGCAGCTGGGTGGTTTGGATGGCCTTGCCTGCCTATTCTGGCAGCTCAGACATTCATTCTTCCAGTGTCCTAATCCTTTACAACAGGCACACTGGTCCCGTTTAAGATCCGTCCTTCCTTTTTCTAACCTGGTTCCTTGCTGTCTCCATTTCTTTCCTGCCTGAGGGTTCTGGGAGTGAGTTTCTATGACAGCCACAGTGATCAGGATTGCTTGCAATCGACCCAGGTGGGCTTATGGGTCTGAAAAATTGGGCTTGTAGGAAGGTGGAAGGAGGTGGTGTATCTAAGCTTCCCTGACCAGGCAAAGGAGCACTGGGTGTCACTTGAGGCCCATATAGAGGTAGTAAAACTGGTGGCACTTCCTCAGGGGGTTCCTGTAGAACAGAGGGCTGAGTTTCCTTCTGAGGGACCTGCTTCTGTTCTCCTACCACTAAAACCTTATTCTGTCCCTTCTTACACACAGAGTCGGATCCAAGGAGGCCTGTCCGAAGATATTTCTAGCCATTGATCTATTTAAGAAAACTGATCAGGATGACCAGGGTCACCCGTGATGACCCATGGTCAGGGTCCTGACAGTTGGGACAATTGGGGTTCTCTCTGAGGGCCAACCCACACCATAGGCTGGCCATTCTAATTCACAGGCTTTTCTTAACTTCCAGGGAACTAGATTCACACTATAATCCCCAGCAAATTCTTTCTGTAATACCCAATATTCTACATATTATAACTAATAAATATTTGTTATAATTATATTTGACAAAGGTGCCTATGTACCTTCAGTATAAAATTTTCCTTCATGAAAGAGAAAATAAACATTTGAGGCATTTCAGAGCCTATTGGGATGATCTAAAGCCAATTCTAGGTCAAGAGAAGAGTTTCTTAAAATTTAAACTCTTGAAGGATTGTCAAACTTGATTTTACAAAAAGATTATATATCGAAGTGTATTAGACACAAACATTCTTATAACTTTCAGAAATAACCACCTTTAAAAACTACCTTATTTCTTCTTCAAAATGCATTTTTATGCCTATGCTTTCTCTATTTCACCAAAGCCATACTTTCCTTCTAGTTAGAATTCATAACCTTAATTTTTAGGTGACATGGAAATAGTTAACATTCCTCAGATAAGCAATACATTTATATTTTAGGAGAAATTTCAAATAAAATACAAGACTTATTTATTAACAGGTTTAACTTCATCCTCTAGATACTCCAGAGAAGGTACACTCAGATTAATTAATGCTTCAGTATCATTTAACCCAATGCTCCAAAAAAGCCTTTAAGTTATCAAAGACATTAGAAAATTATGTATAGGCCTATATTTATAAACCAGTGAAGAGTAAACTGAAGTCTGTAAAATACATACAGACAGAAATCTCACTAGCATAAACTAGACTTTCTCGTGGCTGAAACGCTGACAGGGAGAACAGGGAGAGTCCCCAAGAACAAACATTCTTGGCATCTGCTGGGACTTTTCTGCAGTCCCTATCATGTGTTCAGCCTTACTACACATAAATGGGTTTCCCAAAGCAGGACTTGCACCATCTTCAAACAAATTAAATGAACAACAAAAAGACATACAATTTCAACAGGACCACTTCGTCTGTCTGGCCATTCTCCTGGAGGAGACAAAGGTGCCTCTTGACAATGGCCGTGGAGCATGGACTTTTACATTCACATTCACACACCAGTCAGTCCTCCCTGGGAAGTCTCAAAACAGAGGCAGATAAACTACCTAGGAGCTCCATAGTCAGTCAGTTAGAGCAAAAAGAGGCAGATAAACTGTCTCGGAGGTGACCAGCCAGCCTCTTCTGTCCCAAAAGACAGGCCTAAACTCAGACTATTCCCGGGAAAACTTACCAGTCAGATGTAACCATGGGTCCAGAAACGTGTTTCCTGCCTCAGTAAGTTTGCTGGAGTGCAGAGTCACAGCAAGTCTCTGGGCCCCACGAGTCCAGAAACTGGTGCATGTGCCGGTGGCACCCTCCCAGAGTCTCAGTGCCCCAAATGAATGCCCCAGAGGTTGCTCTTGTCAGCAGTGTCCCCAAAAGCCAGCGCAGCTGACACTTCATGGTCAGGGAACCACAATGTTGTACCCAGGAGAATGACAGCCAGCACCCAGAGGAATCAGGAAGGTAAACCTTTATTATGCAGCACTGCTAATCCAGGGGACTTTGATCCAAAGCCTGAACTGCCAATGTGGGGAGGTTTTGATCTATATCTTCTTGTGGTGGGCCTCTCAAGGTGGGCTTTGCAGCTCCACCCAAGTCAGTTAGAATGGGGAAGTAAGATTACTGTTTAACTAGATACTTAATTAGGCTATAAGCCCCCAAAGTTGCCCCCCCCCCATTTTCCTTCTCACTATGATTTGGGACACACAGATAGATGCCTGACTTTTGCACATTGTCATACTGTTTTCCAAGAGGTTGGGCATCGAACCTTCCTTGGAGGTCTCAGGAGCTCCTGTTAGTGTAGGTAGCTAGTTAATATTAATAAAGGAAGGAAGCAAAGGGGATTAGACATTAAGCATAATAAACCAAGAAGCTGAATCAAACAATATCCTGCTTCACTAGGAAGTTGCAGCATTCATAGGCTCCCCAGGGGACCACTGTATCCTCTACTTTTGGGACCTGGGACCTAATGCCCTAAGTGGTCAGGAAGGGTAATTTCTAGTCAGGGATTACTAAGGGAGAGATAAAATAATAAAGGAGAAATTCCTCTGCTAAGGCATGCACAATAGAAACCAAGATGGCAGTCATAAAGGGGAAGTGCCTAGTCTGGGAAAAGGATTGGATTGGATAAAGGACACAAAACCCTGGGAGTTCCAGGAAATGGATTGGTTATGAAGAGGGCCTAGAACAAGCCCACCAGGAATTGGGAAATTAATTGGTTAGTTTGAAAGAATGCCTCGTTTTTCCCAAGCCCAAGGTAATATAACCAAAGCTTAACAAAGCTCTTTCCCTCAGGTAACACAAGTTTGTTTGCCTGTTTATTTGAATGTTCTCTCTCCATAGCAGCCAGGTGGCCTGGCAGCTGCAAGAGCTCCAATAGTGAGCCTGGGTACTGGGTAGAGCAATGCAGCACTGGCTGAAGTGCACAGAATTTCTATACCTGGCCTACATCTGGACTTGAGAAAGACAAGGCTGGACTTCTTCCACAGCAGGATTGATGGATATGAGACACTGGGAACCTGTAGATAGTCTTTTGTTTTTATTCCAATAAATCTTACCACTACATTTCATCCTCCCATACATGGGTCTCCAAAATGCTTTTCTTGCAACTCTGTGGAAGGAACCCATTTCAACTGACAACATTCCCAGAACAGGAAGAAAACCCACTTGGGATTGAAGAGAACCAAAGTTTTGCCACCCTGAAGCTGCCTTTGGGGGAAATTGATTTTAAGGTATTTATTAAGAAATAAGACTCATGCCCTAACCGGTTTGGCTCAGTGGATAGAGCGTCAGCCTGCGGACTGAAGGGTCCCAGGTTCGATTCCGGTCAAGGGCATGTACCTTGGTTACGGGCACAACCCCAGGAGAGGGTGTGCAAGAGGCAGCTGATCGATGTTTCTCTCTCATCGATGTTTCAAAATCCCTATCCCTCTCCCTTCCTCTCTGTAAAAAAATCAATAAAATATATATTTAAAAAAAGAAAAGAAATAAGACTCAGAAAGAACACTGTGACTCTACCTCCTTCTCTGCCCAAGAGATTCAGGCAGAGAAACCTGCTTCAGGAAGGAAATCTTAGGGTGTTCACCTCAGCCTAATTTAAATTAAGTACGATAAATAGGAGGTATTCAGGCAGGTTCCTGTTAGATAGATATCCCATGTATCCCATTGTTTCTGAGTCACCTAACAAGAATTTGCCTGCCAAGTGTAGGGATGAGGAAAAAAGGTCTTCCTTTTTCTTTGCTGTGGCCTTCCACAATTTATGAGAAGCACCTGGTAATTAAACCCCAAGATTGTTGGCTTCTCTAATTCAAACAGCTCCTTTGTTCAAACTGTAAGACAAGATAAGTTACTCTCAAGGCTACATTCTTACATACACCTCTTCCCTGCTGTTTTTACAACTCAGGGATAATTAGTAGAAAGTTCCCTTCCCACCTCCCCTTCAAACAAGCCTCGTTTGAACTCTTCCTAACTTTTGTTCTGACAATGTTTTACAGGCTTTGGAGAAATACTGATAAGACACCTCCGTAGGACATCTGCCTGATTGTCTTCTGAAGAACTAACAAATTACAACCCCTCCCCCATGTCTGTTCAATTTCAACCCACTCAAAATCCCCCTCCCTTCCTTATCACTTAACACCAGCAGCCATTACCCTTTAAAAATTCAGGCCATTGTTTACTTCTTGCCTTTGTATTGATTACCAATGAACTGGCCCCTTTCCACTGGGGAAAGTAAAATAAACTTCCTCTCTGCATCTCTTTTTTTAGTTGTGAATTCTTTCATAGCCCATATCACTGGCCAAAACCCTAACACCATATATGTTCTTCAATCATCCATTCTCACTTCTGAAATCTAATATCTCATTCCCTGCTTTTCTCCTTCATCCAAAAAATGTCTTATACACCCACTGTGTGCAATTTTCATGCCTATGTGAATTCAAAATGTGCATGTATTAAAAACTTGATTTTCTCCTGTTAAATTATCTCTGTTAATTTGATAATTAGCCTAGCCAGAAGAACTTAGAAGGTGGGAGAGAAAGTATTAATTTTTTTTTAGCCCCCACAGGATTATCAACAGTCCCAGCCTTTCCCAGAAGAGCCATAATGAGGTTCAGGAATTTTCTACCAGTCACTGCAGTGTTCAGGTGACAAACTGCTTCTTAAGGTGGTGAGCTTCCTATTCTTCAGGGTGTGCAATCAAAGCCTGGATGCTATCTGGGTCTAGGCTATTGCAGTTAGGATTGCTGCCCTGCATTATGGTGTCCTGCCCCCTTCCAGTGTACTTACCAATTTTGAGGGAATTCTTATCTTCCTAATGGTGAAATTGCTGGTGGGCAAGTTGACAGGAATGTGTGGGGGAGGAGGGTTGCATTCACCCAGAGCCCCTTCAACTTCACTGCATTGGGATTGCCTCTCTTTTTCTGTGTATGCCTGTTTCTGCCCCCAAGTTTTCTTTAGACATAGTGTGGACAGATCCTTATAGAAATAGCCAATACACCCTGTGAGTACCCAGGATAGCTGCTTAGAGCAAGAGAGGAAGAAAGAGGCCAGGGTCTGCAGGCCTAGCCAGCCTCCCCAGCCATGCTGTACAACCTGAGCCACTGAGCTTGTTTGTGAGCTGCATGTGTCTCCCTGGGAAGCCACTAATCCAACTCAGGCATTCTGTCTCTTGGGGGCAGCTTCCAGAGGATCATCATACCCCACGTAGGAAACATTTGGGGTACTTCTTGATTTCAACAATGGTTTCTGATTCCAGGCTCTGAGCAGCTGTCTGAATTTGCTTCCAAATCTTGGGTTCCATAGATATCAGTTTGCAGGGCCAACTAGTGGCTACCTTGGCAACACAGCAAATATTTGGGCCATCCAGGCTGGTCTATGCCCCTCATCCTGGGTTTAGTGAGACCCTAAAAGGTATGCATCCCTGTGGGCTTTGCCTATTTTTAAAAATATGTGAGTGCGTAGTAAAAATAAATTTACTTGGCAAAGCCTTTCTGCTGCCCTTTCTCCAGGGTTTTCTATTTGGGAACTTGGGTAGGCAAGTGGGGTATAGGCAAAGATATGGAGGAAATGGGTAGAAGGCAGCAGTGGAAAGAGGAAGCTAGAGCTTCGGTGTGAGGTGTGAGAAGGCCTGGATATAAACCTGGTTCCCTGACCTTTGGCAGTAGGAATGAGCAGACCACCCCACCTTAGATCTGCTGTGTCACTGAGAGTTTCCCCATATAGTCCCTGGCCTGAAGCATCCCCACCTGATCTGTCCAATTAAGCCTTGCTCCTCCCAATGCTTCTCATACCATGCCTCCAATCTGACCCTACTCGGTCACCCCATCTTTTTTCTGGATGCCTCACTGGTCCACTTGACCTCTCTAACTCAACCTCTGCACCAGAGCCAGAGACCTTGCACTAAAATGCAAATCCGATTCCCTCATAATATCCTGCTCCAAACCTGCTCCACAAGTTCCCTAGCTCCCCTGTTTTCTCTCCCCACTCCCCTGCAAGCCCCTCTCCTCAAGCCATTTGCCATTGTCTAAAACATCTTTCTTCTTGCCTCCAGGTCCTTGTCATGAGTGTTCCTTTGGATACCAACCCCCTACTCCTCCTCACCCTCCCAGTGTCCACATGACTACTTCCAGTGCCTTCTTGAGGATATTCAGTTTGGGCTAGTGTTGGGGGCCAGATGTAAGCTGGCAAGGTCCTTGCACCTGTAGGGGCTAGCAAGGCTGGGACCCTTACCCACACAGTTTTCCCAGACTTGTTTGGATGGTGGTTATCAGTAGAATGAGAGCAACCTTTGTAGAATGAGAACAGCCTTTCATGGCTTACCAAGAAGTCTGTAACTATTTACTGAGATATGCTGTACTGAGAACTTGTCCTTCTGCTGTGTCCTTCCCTTAGAGATTAAGAGGAACAAAGAATACATTCCTCTTGGCAGACCTCCTATTCAGTGTGTTATGTATAAATAGGATTGTGTGGCTAATAAAGTTGCTTCAGTTCATCGAGAGAACTGGGGTCCTCCCGACCCCACTTTCCTGTCTTTCTTTCTTTTCTCAATTCCCACCTCCCTGCCTCAGCCCGGCTCAACCCTGTCAGGCTGGCCCTGACAGGCTAGCTCCTCTGGCATTCCTGGTATGACACTAAACTTTGAGCAGTGATTTTTTTTTGTTTTTTTTTGTTTATTAGTTTGTTTTGTTTTACTGGTCTATCTCAACCAATCCCTGTGCCCATTCCACCCTGCCCTGGTTCTATCTTAGTGCATGGGGAGCACCTTGGTGTGTTATCAGAGAAACAGGGGTTATTCTCTTCCCCACTGGATGCTGGTGATGGGATATTTATGATATCTCAAAAAAAATTTTTCTTAGACTCACATGGGAGGATAAGTGATTTTTATTTGTGTGGAATTACATCCCTGAGTTTCCAAAGTCCCATTCCAGTCATAGAAGAAGTAGCTCTCTAGTGAGTCTAAAGCTTTACTTCCTGGTGAAGATTACCATATGACGTGCCTATAATATTCAGCCTTACTTCTCCTTTCTTCCAGTTAATTATAATGGTATCCCCCCCCCCCCGAGAGAAAAGGAATCTCTTGTAATTTTACAAAGGAGAAATGAATGGTCTCCATTTTCATATAACTGTTTCCTACTGTCAAGGGGCATACTCCTGCCTATCCCAAGGCTGAGAGGTTTACTCTAACAGAGGAAGGAGGGAGCAAAAGGGAAGAGAAATTCTAAAAAATCTAGGTCAGTCCAGTGAGCCTTGGAGGTGACATAGGTGATGTCCAGGAGGATGGTGCTGCTGGACAAGTTGGCATCCTTGTTGTATTCTAGAAATGACAAACTTGACAAGAAAGTTAAAAGGCACCTAATTACCTCTTTAAATGCTCTTACACACAGACTCTTTTAAATTTGCTTTGCTGGAATCTTTCGTGAGAAATTTTTAGATTGACCTTTAGTGAGTAGTCAGCCCCTCAGGGTGGAGAAGCCAAGCCACAGTTGCCATCAGACTTTGCCTGCAATACCTGTAAGTTGGGTCAAGTCCTCAAATCCTTGAGGTCCCCAAAGGTGTCTTGAGGTTCCTTCCTTGCTATCTTTCAGGAGAGCAACCTTCATTCCTTCCCTGGAAAGACTGTCATGAACCACGTGACAAAGCAAGATATTAGGCCATTTCTGCAAATAGCTTTTGATTGGCCTCAAAAGACAATCTCAATTCCTTAAGGCTTTCTGGTAACTTCCAGAGTCAACCCATGTCTTCCTTAGACACGATATTCTAGTCAAAGTTTTGGTTAATAAGACCACACAGCTTGGAACTTATTAGATTTATACAAAGAAATATATTGCCATGACTCACTCATAAAAAATTGCCACATTCCGGTGGGATAAGGTAGGGAGAAAAAGCTAAAAGTAAATAATTAGCATTCCCTAGATTGGCAAACACATTCCATAACTTTTAGAAACATAGGTTTCTTTACTGGCAAACACGTTGATATTTTAAGAGACCTACTTCTATGGAAACAGGTATACAGCAAAATTTGCTGATTTAGCAATTCGTTGATTGGCTCAGATAGCTGAGGCTCAGGTAGCATCTACTCCTTAGAATCTGCATTCCAACAGATAGTTCAGATAAGAGTCCTTGGAGACCAGGTATTAGCATTTCAGAGGCAGATGGTCCTTTCTTTGAAAAACCCAGAATAAAATTCCTTGCCAGAGTAGGTAATGTACTCTTAAGGAATGGAGACTGTATAACTATTGATTTCTGGGAGAAGAACCTAAAAACCTTTTATCCTCTTTTATTCCTTTAAAAGAGAGAGATTTGATAGCTGAGAGAGGCGTGAATGTCTTCTATGCTCCTTAGCTCTCTGTCATAGAGTAGAATCCAAGGGGCCAATGACACTTTAGCTGCTTTGGCATACCCAGCTGTCCTACATTAGGCAACTGGGGGATTGCATTCATTCACAGTCTGAAGCCTCTTCCCACACCTGGGACAGAGACCCTTCCTGAAATGATATAATTGTTCAGGTGTGAGGCCTTTAACTCCACATGGAACATTCTGAGGCCTCTGACCTTTTTTTTTATATTCTTTTTAAAAAAATATTATAAT
>NW_005371399.1:582344-583303 GCF_000412655.1 Myotis brandtii | reverse complement strand
GTCTCGCGGCTGAGCTGGCGCCCAGGGGGAGGTTTCAGCCTCAATCTCTAACTGTCCCCATTTTCTAGGAGTTCTCTGTCTTTCCTGGCTGCAGACTGTCTCTCAGCTGAATCTCCTCTGCTTGTTCGGGCTGTATGTTACCCGTTTCAGCTGCTCGCCCTTATCTGGTCCGGGACAAAGCACCAACACTTAGTGCTAAGCCTCCGCCATTTTTTTTCTCTGCCTGGAGCGCGCCGGCTGCGCGGAGGCCCGGAGATTGTGAACTGAGGCCTCTGACCTTAATGGAGGTCTTCATCCCTATGTCTGTCTTCGATAAAAAAAGTCTGGCTCTTTTAACTTGCCTTTATTAGCTGGCTAGCAACCTGTTGCTGTCTCTTATATTTCTAACAGTCTTGGTCCCTTAAAAGGCTTGGCTGTGGGAGACAGCTTCCCTTAAGAGGGGAATGAGCATTCCCTGTTAATTTGGCTGGACAAAATTTAACATCCCTGGCCCTGGGTTTAAATTCTGTTTCCAGTCAGTTTTCAAGATTAGGTAATAAAAACCTTTCATTTCTCTGAGCATCTGTATATTTGAGGTTTTTTTCCTATTAGCTATACCTGTGGAAAAACCATTACTAACAAGCATTAACATTTGTTTGAATAAAAACATAAGTTGTGCTTGCAGAAGAAACATAGTATTAGCAACAAGCAGTAAGTTAAAAAGATTTGCAGCAGTTCAGTCCTGTTGCCTGGTTACAACTTTTATCCCAAGCAAGATGGCTGCCAGGGGTGGAACTTCCGCTCTCCAGCAAAATGGCTGTCATGGTGGTTTCAATGATAATTTCCGCCTTTAAGCAACAGGTTGCAGCTGAGGTGGTTCCCGCCCCTTTGGGATGAGCAGAGAGGGTGGGGCCATGGCAGCGGGCAGTGCCTTCGGCAGCTTTCTCTGGGTTCAGTCTTCCTGTGCTGCCCCAAGGTCC
>NW_005371399.1:581676-582313 GCF_000412655.1 Myotis brandtii | reverse complement strand
CTCCTGCCACCGCACAGCCGGCAGACTGCAGGGCTACGGGAAGAGGGGAAATCCCCTGGCAGCGTTGTGGGGAGGGGGCAGCAAGGTGTGAGCCACCGCACACGCTGTGTCTGCGTGAAGGGGAAAGGCGGGGAGAGGCAGCGGGAACCAGGCTGCGACGGCGGCTTGAGAGATTCCTGCAAACCGCCCGGGAGGGGGCGGGGCGGCGGGGCCTCCAGGCTGGGGAACTTGCAGGGCGGGAGGCAGAATTCTGCCGGTGTCGTGGTGTCGTTCCGCTCCCTCCCCAGCACCGCAGGCTGGAAATCCAGAGGGAAGACAGGAGTCAGGGCCTTAAGGCCCAGGCTGGGGGCACGGGTTTCAGGCGCCAGGGTAAATGTCAGAGCAGCAGCAAGTGGGTGCCGGCTTCCGGCATTTGGGCTGTGAGCGATTTCTAAGCCCTCTCCCCCCACTCCCTAGCCCGGGGGCTCAGCACTTCCGATGCGTGGGCCGGGCTCCGGAGACCTTGCAAACCAGCTTTCTGGAGTGGAGGCGAGCATTCCACAAAGGGGAACGAATCTGTGTGCCTCCCCCACTAGGCACAGAACCCCTGGAATTGGTGTTCAATGTGTGCGCACCTTTCTTTCGCCCGCAGGCCCTC
>NW_005371399.1:569026-581666 GCF_000412655.1 Myotis brandtii | reverse complement strand
CCCCACCCCCCCTCCCCCTCCAGCCCTCTCTGTGGCGATGGCGGCGCTGAGGGAGCATGGGCACTGTCGCCACCGTTTCCTGGGGCAGGGGCAGCCACTGCGGCTGTCGCTGGGCACCGCACACCTACAAAACCAGTTTGGGATCTGGGTCTGAAACAGCAGCATCCCAGGCAGCGACAGGCAGAGAAAAGGAAGCAAATTGCCTATACAGGGATTAGAATAGGGGAGAGAGACGGAGATGAATTATAGAATTCCCAGAATAGGGAAGTTAAATTCTATTTCTCACCAGGGTCCCAGTCAGCCTCTATTTCTTCTGCTGTTTAGCCCTCCAAGTGCTGGTTTGGAGGCTGCAAATGGGAGGGAACAGAGAAGAGATGCTTTCCACACTTTCCATACTTTAATCCTCTTATGAGGTCCCTTCATGGTCACCATTCTGTTATCAGAGAAATTGGGGTGTTCTCTTCCCCACTCAATGCTGGAATAGGGTCCTTATGCTATGTCAAGAAAAAGAATTTTCTGAGACACGGGAGGATGAGTGATTTTTATTTGCATGGAATTATACCCCTGGGTTTCCAAAGTCCCAATCCAAACATAGAAGTGCAGCTGGGGTTTCAGAAAAGCTAAAAGCAAAGCCAGTGTACAGAGGTGGTGTTCCATGTTGCAGTTGGGTCCAGTTCAGCATCAGGCTAATAACAGTCCATTAGTCCATTGTGTGTGGCCCCAAGCACACCCTGAGCAATAAGAGTCCCAAGAGCATAAGAGAAACCAAGAGCACAAGGGAGTGAGTTTCTTTGTTCAGGGGATCAAATATCCCAAATTTCATGCCCTTGCAGTGACACTGCTCATTCTGGCCAATGACCTGTTCTCAGGTGTGACTGACAAGTACATTCCCAACATCACCCCAACTTTACTAGGCATGTGTTTACTTTCCCTGTCCAGTTCCTTCCCCCAGTGATCTGCAGGGAATAGAGCCATGGCTCCCTGAGGACTATAATGTTTTAGCTTTCTGGTGTTGCCCGAATGGCATGCTTATAATATTTGGCCTTCCCTTTGCTCCTTTCCTGTTATTAATGACTAGGTTAATTATAACGGTATCAGGTGCAGGGACTAAGGTAAGGCCACTGCTAGCCCATACAGTGCCTTTGTGCAGATTAGAAAGAGTCATATCTTCCTCAGTGTAGATGCAGTCCCACACCAGGATGCAGGGTTTGGCCAGTGGAGCAGGGGCTGCACGTGTGCCCCTCTTTCTCCCCCAGCTGGCACTGCGATTTTGGACTCAGTTGGTCATGACTGTGTCCCCAAGGATGGTGTTGCTCCTGGCTCAACATGGGTGTTTAGAGGAAGCAGTTTGAGTTGAACTGGAAGGACCATGTCCCTCACAGGGGCTGTGTCTCCAGGCTCTGCCCTGGGCTGGTCCTGGATCTTAGGGGGTTGTTTCCTTCCTGGAGTTGGGTGTTTCCTGCTGCACTGGGGCTCTCAACTGGGTCTGTCCAGTTCTCTGTTCATCGTAGTAGGTGCTTATTCTCACAGATTGAGTTCATTTCATTCCTGTTGTTGAGATTGTCCAAACAGAAACCATGGTTGGAGTTGGCAGGCAGGGTGTCTGGGACATGGAGAGCATGGGGAATGTGAGACAGGAGGGGGCTAGAACCCAGGGAAGGAAGATGCAGTTTCTGGGACCAGCCACTGTGGCCCGAGGTGCTGGCTTGAGACAGAGGAGCCAGGGTCTGGGGTCCCGCTCAGCTTTCCCCAACCCCATCCTTCTCTGTCACAGGCTATAGCTGCCTCCAGGGGACTTTATGAGATGTCTAGATGACTCTGACCCATCTATCCTGTCTTGTGAGGGGAGCATGTGCCCAGCTCACTGGAGCAGAGAAAGAGATGGTAAACTGCCCACTCCTTGAGCATCTGTCGGGGAGAATGATGACCCTGCAATGGCTCCCATTCACAGAGAAAAAAACCAAAGCCTTCACAATGGCCTACATGCTCTTCTTAGTTTGTCCCCATCCCCTCTGAGACCTCATGTTTTCCACTCTCCCCTCACTCCTCCTCCCCACTCAATTTGCTTCCACCAGACTGGACTCTGATGTCCCTCCTACATGCCAGGCATGCCTCATCTCAGGGCCTTTGCACTTGCTGTTCCCTCCATCCTAGATTCTTCTAGCTCAGGATGCACAGGACTCACTCTCTTACCCCTTTTATATCTATACTCAAGGGTCACCTTCTAAGTGAGGCCTTCCCTGACCATTTGTTTAAATTGCACCCCCTTCTCCTTAATTTTTTTTTCCATAACAGCTATCACCATGTAAAATATAATTTATTTTACTTTCCTATTTTGTTTTGGTGTTGGTCTCCTAGAATGTAAGTTCCATGAGGTCAGGCACTTTTCACTGCTCTATCTCCAGTGCCTTGCAGAGGGTAGCTCAAATGAATGAAAGTTTATAGAAGGAAAAAAGAGTGAATAAATTACAAGAGTGATAAAGATGGCAGCTGCCATGTGTGGGCTCCCACCTGGGCCAGCCCTTGGCATCAGTCATCTCCTCAAATCCTCCCAATACTCCTCTTCCTCACATACTAATGAGGCTCGAGAGGTGAAATGACTGCCCCAATGTCATTCAGTCAGCTGGTAACAAAGCCAAACTAGTTGGACCCCAAGTCTCACATGTACCTTTAGTGTAGCCACTACAGCAGGAGGGGCTTCCCCAGGCCTGCCCTGGGATATTCCATCTGGAGGCTCACTTGGCTTTGGCCTTGGGTCCTGGCAGCGATGGGTCAGAGCCTCGGGCTCAGGAGCAAGGAGGGGATATGTGAGCACTGTATTCTGTTCCAGCAGTCTGTGGACCCATCTTTTCTGTCCCCTGTAAGGTCTCTGCATGGTCAGGCCATCTGACAATCCCCCCACCATGGTTGGCCCACATCAATGTCCCACTTACAGCTTCCCAAGAGGTAACTTTAGAGACTCAACTTTACCTCTCCCTTCTTCCCCTTTGTCCCACCTGCCTGCCATTTCTGCAGCACATCAAATACTTTCTGACTCAACCACTTTCTAAATCCACTTGGCACTCTTTCTTCCTATATTAGCCCCCAGTCCCCCATTCCCCACTATCCTCTGCTATCACCTCCTCCAGCAGGGGCCCCAGAGAATGTTGTATATTAAATAATTTTGTGAAATCAAATAAAAATTTGACTCAGGGCAATGTCATTACAGGAAAAGGAAATGATGGATCTTCCCCAGTGCAGAAAAAATGTGAAGAAGAAAAACCCACCAGCAACCCACCAGTGCCTACACTGTGTGCACCCACATCCCTGTGTGCATGCACCATCCTGATGCGTGAAATGTCCTACACTTGCACACACGCATGTATGTACACGGACTTTGTGTATATTATTGGCAAGTCCCTGGCATCCTCTAGGCCTCAATTCTGCCTTCTGTGTAGTGGGGCCTTGAGTGCTGAACTCAAAACCCTACCAGACAGGAGACTCCATAGCCTGGTGCCTGTTCACATCTGTGTCAGTAGTCATGTCACCTAGTGGAAGTGACTGCTTTGCTTCACAGAGCATAGAGAATTGAGTCTAATGCCCCAGCCCTCTCTGAGGCCCACCCCTAATATTTGTGGGTGTAAGAGGAAGCCCATGTACATACATCTAGGTATTTTAATTATAAATCAAACTAACAAACAGTTAAATAAAACATGTCTTAGGCTCCTACCTTGACAAATATACCTTCACAGCAACCTGAAAGGTTGGGTTTAAAAATCTAGACTTGTTGGAAAGAGCTTGCCCTTAGATTCTAGTCCCAGATCCTGGCCTGCTCCTCCCCTGTCCCTCTGCCCCTGGCTCTGTCCCAACCTGAAAAGGCCCTTGCTCACAAACATGGGCACAGATACCCTGCCTGTAAGGCCACACTCTGTCCACACCCCATCCCCTGCATACAGCCTCTTGTACACTTCTCAGGCCTCTTAGAAGGGTTGGCCCAGGGAAGAAGCCTCTCATAACAGAGAGTCCAAGGACAAGCAGAGCCTTCAAAGTGCAGAGCTCAGGGCAGAAGCCTACCTTACCTGAGTTTAGGATGATGTCAACCATCTCCCCACTCTGGGTAAGAGTAGAAGCAGGGGTCATTCCCTGGACCCTGACAAAGCCTCTGATTTTAGCTCAGCATCTGCCTTAGGCCCCTTTTTCCCCACACTGCCCTCCAGAGGCTCCCTCTGTGGCTGAGCACAGTATGTATGTTTTTATTTATTTACTTGAATTTATTGGGATGACATTGATTAATAAAATTATGCAGGTTTCAGGTATAAGTTCTATAATACATCATCTGTATACTGTATTGTGTGTTCATCACCCCAGGTCAAGTCTCCTTCCATAACCATTCATCTACTTTTTACCTTCTTTCCTCCGCTCCTCCCCTCAGCAATCACCATACTGTTATCTGTGGGCACAGCATTTAAAGCAGTGATGGCGAACCTTTTGAGCTCGGCGTGTCAGCATTTTGAAAAACCCTAATTTAACTCTGGTGCCGTGTCACATATAGAAATTTTTTGATATTTGCAACCATAGTAAAACAAAGACTTATATTTTTGATATTTATTTTATATATTTAAATGCCATTTAACAAAGAAAAATCAACCAAAAAAATGAGTTCGCGTGTCATCTCTGACACGCGTGTCATAGGTTCGCCATCACTGATTTAAAGGGTACATGCGAGGGAGACTCTGGGCACACAGACATGCCTCAAAGTGTGGGAAAGTTCTGCACACCTGCCTCATTCAGGGATGTGGATGGAAGCTGGCCATGGGGACACAGATGGAGAGGGATATCCAGCTGGGCATTCACACTGGGGAGAGGCCAGGGCTTTCTGAACCAAAGGGTCAGAGCAGCTGTGTCTGTGGGAGGAGTTGTCACCACTCCAGTCCTCCAGTCGGTGTTTAGATTCTGCTCCAAGGATGTCCCAGGCTGCCAGAAAGCCTCAGTGTCAGTGGTCTGGAAGACCAATCCATTAACCCATTGGTGCCCACTGAACCACTGCAAGGAGGAGAATCCTGGATGCAACTGAGGGAAGATACAGCCTTGTTCTGATTCATTTCCACATCCACAAAATAGAGTAGTGACACTGGCCACTCTGAGGTTCTTGGAACAGTTACAGGGGCTGCATCTCTGATATGAATGGGGGAGGGACAGAATAGACCCCCCCTTTCCCTCTCTTCTCCAGCCCTGTCCCCACTTCTGCCAGAATTGAGGAAGCTGTTTACCCCTCTGACATTTACATAAGCCTGTCCTTCCCCTCCTTCCAAAGGACATCGGAGCCTCCATCTGGACTGACAAGGTAGTCTTGAGGATAGGGCTGGGAAGCTGCCTAGCCTGACCCTCTCCTCAGGGTCCCAGGGCCAGCAGTCTAGAGTTCCTGCTCTCCCCCAGGCTAATGGGGAAAGAGAGACTAGGGAGGGAAGTAAAATACAGTCTCAAGGACTGTGGGTAGGCTCCCACTCCATGGAGCCTCTCCTCTCACTCACAGCCAGCTTCCCAGGGCAAGGAGGCACTGACCCTGCATAGATCCACCATAATCCCATCAGCTTCTTATGGGGTTAGGGCCCAGGATTGTTCAGTGTCCTGCACACCCATCTCCCTCCTACTTGGCCTTCTGGGCCCTGACCCTGTGGTGTCCCTGTCCCAGGGTCTGTGATGAGAAGGGGGCAGGGCCTGCTCTCTGTAATCCCCAAGCTCCTGGGCAGTGCCCTGAGGCCTGTCTGCCCATGTAGGTGCAAGGCTAATGGCAGAGAGGTGCAGGAGGGGCCACACCTCCTATGGCTGTCAGCCCTGGTAATGTCCTTGATTGAGGCCAGATGGCCATCAGAGTGGCTTTGGCTTCCAGAAGAATAATCACTCTTGCCTCTGTTCATAGGCCTGGGGCTTGCATAGGGACTGTGTCTGAAGCAGTCATGAAGGACCCTACAGCTCAGAAATGGCCTTTGGACAATGAACAATGTTGCCAAAAAAAGAGAAGAAAATCTTTATTGAGTACCTTCTATGTGCTAAGCCCTGAGCTACTATTATCTCATTTAAAGTTCAAGGTAAACCTGTAGGGAGTTGGTATTGTGCTCATTTTGTAGGTGAGGAGATCAGAAGTTATATGATGTTCCAAAGTGCACTGTGTTCAGATGCCATGAGGCCTTGCCCATACCCCTTTCATCCCATGCATGCCTACCCCACAGCTTCCCATACAAATATGTGAAAGTCTGTGCTGAGAGCTCTCTTTGGCCCAGGAGCTAGTTTGGCCCACTGATGAGTTACCCCAGCAATGCCAGGAACTATCACCCCTGGGAGCACCTCAAACAAGGTACTGGAGTGGATAAATACTCCAGCTCCTCGCCACACCCTAGGACAAATCTAAGGTGTGCTGTATTTGGTCCCTCAGAGGTTTCCAAGAAGACTAGATCTCAGTTGCCCACAGCAGTCACCTGTTCTGGCTTCCTTCCTTTCTCCATCTTGCTTCCCCCCTCCCCTCCCAGTACTTCCTGGGATCATTTTCCAAATAAACTATTCACACTCAGATCTTTGCCTCAGTGTCTGCTTCTGGGGGCACCCAGCCTGAGATAGTCTTGCATGCAGTGAGTGCCAATTAGAACTGGATCCCTGGGGGGAGAGAAGACATTTTATGACCCACAAAAGCAAAGCTTATGTTCCTATCTCATCCCTTCCTGCAGAGCTCTATATTTCCCTCAGGACCTCATTTTCATTCAGGGTGGGGTTCCTCTGGCTCCCACGGCAGAGCACTCACCAGGCTGTAGGTTCTCTCCTCTGTCCCCCAGTAGGCTGTGAGTCCTGGGAGGGTGGGGACTGGGACCTGGTACAAGTGTGGCACCCAGAAGATGCTCAGAACTGGCTTTTTGAGTGAATGAGGTTGGTGGCCATGCACTGGGGGCTCAGGATCAGGGTTTGGTCACTTCCAGGAAGGATCTGGCTGGGATGGGAGGGAATACCTTCCCATTACCAGCCCAGGGATGCTGCTTCCTGCTGCTGCTGCATTGAGATGTGAATCACAGAAACAATGGTTTTTGGAGCATTGATGCCACTCACCTTCACAGTTTCAGTGAAGAGGCCTTTCTGCCAGAAGGAAGCCTTCTAGCCCTGTGACACAGTGGTCTTGGGGTCTGTCAGTGCCACCTCCCTCCAAGGGCCAGGGGCCTTCAGGAGGTAGATCCAGGTGTTCAGGATATGAGGAGCAGGTTGGGAGAGAGAGCTGGAACCTGTGAGAAGGAGCTGCTGAAGTGAGAAGAGAGCTTGAGGAGGGCTAAGGAGACTCGGGCTTTCTGCCCAGGAAGGCAGCTCCACATATAGTCTGTGATGTCTTTCAGATAAAGAACCAGAGGCTCAAGTCCTCCCTCCAGGCCTATGCTACCTTTAAGTCTGGTGACTCTGGGTAGGAGCTTTATTCACTCTAAGTATAACATGAGGGGCCTGAACTAAATGACATTTTGAAAAGAGCACAAGGTTTGAAGTCTATCTTCAAATCATGACTCTGCTACTTATTGGTTTGCAACCTTGGCCTTAGTTTTCTCATCTGCAAATGGGCATAATGATAATAACATTATGCTTTTCATGGCTAATCCTATCTAATAAAAGAGTAATATGCAAATTAGTTGTCACTCCATCACAAAGATGGCCGCTCCCATAGCCACAAGATGGCGGTGCCCAGTCTCCTCAGCCCTGCCGCTGAAGTGTCCAGGCCTGTTGGCCAGGCAGGTGGCGGGGGAGGCAGGGGGGGCAGAGGGGAGGAGCAGGCGATCGGAGGGTACTGGGGGTCCCCTGCCCAGGCCAGAGGCCTCAGCCAGAGGCTGCAGTGGGTCAGGGGCAGAGCCAGCGATCACAGGGGTCTGGGGGTCCCCTGCCCAGGCCTGCAGCCTCTGAGGCTGAAGGCCTGGGCAGGGGTGGAGACTGGGATCGGAGGGGTCTGGAGGTCCCCTGCTCAGTCCTGCAGCCTCGGCAGGGTCGGAGACCATGATCGGAGGGGCCTGGGCAGGGGCAGAGCCAGAGATCGAAGAGAACTACAGAGGAAACACCTTTGGTGACCGCTCATTGGCTAAGCTCCCTGTATGCCACCAGTAATATTCTTAGTAACTTGGGTAATAAGAATCCAAAAAAATGATCTAGGGTTTTTCTACCACACTCCAAAACAAAAACAAAAACAAAGGTCTGCTGCTGGAGGGCTAAAAAATGTCATATCCTGCCCTAGCTGGTTTGGTTCAGTGGATAATGCCTTGGCCTGCCGACCGCAGGGTCTGGGTTCAATTCCCAAGGGCATAGGTTGCAGGCTTCTCCCTGGCTGGGGCCCAGGTCAGGGCTCATGCAGGAGGCAACCAATCAAAGTGTTCCTCTCACTTTGATGTTTCTCTCTGTCTTTCCCTTTCTCTTCCACATTCTCTAAAAATCAATGGAAACATATCCTCAGGTGAGGATTAAAAAAAGAAAGAAAGAAAGAAAGAAATGTCATATCCTATGAAAGACATCGTGAAAATGCCTAAAGAAATTTGTCATTTTTTCATGGTGAAGGGACTGTAGTCCGTGTTGATGAAAACACCTTGGTGGCTGTGGTGACTGGCAGTGGCTGCAGCAGTGGGATAATGGGGCTGGTGCCTTCCCCTAATCAACCTGGTTACCTCCCACAAAGGGAGGCCAGACTGCGGCATAGGCCCACTCCCTGAGGGGAGCAGGGAGCGGGACTAAGCCATCAGTAGGACATCCCCTGAGGGCTCCCAGTATGTGAGAGGGGGCAGGCTGGGCTGAGGGCCCCCCCCCAGTGCACAAATTTCGTGCACCAGGCCCCTAGTGAGGAAATAAGATTCCTGTTTCATTCAACAAAAACTTAGCACTTTCTAGGAATTGAGGACACAATAGTAAACAAAAGGAACAAAAGTCCATCATGCTTTCATGAAGTCTGGGATTTAGTGGAGACACAGTCAATAAACCAGATAAACAAATAAACTATATGTCTGTTAAATATTAATAATTGTTAAGGATCAAAATAGATCAGGGCAGGAGAATAGAAAGTGTCAGGAGTGGTGGTTATAGACCTACAATTTTTGGGTGGCCAGGAAGGGCTTCACTGAGGAGGTGATGTTTAAGTAAGATCTAGAGGAGGTGAGGAAAGAGGTGATGTAGGGAAAAGTAAATCAGGCAAGGGGAAACAGCAACTGCTCTAGGGTGGTGGTATGTCTGAGGTGGAGGAGTAATGGGGCTCACACGGTCATAATAAGGACTGTTTTGTACTCTGAGTGAGGTGGAAGCCATGCAGGCTCTGGACAGAGAAGAGACAGGACCTGACTTGGGTTTTAACAAATAAGTCTGGCCCCTGGGAGGGGGGGGGAAGAGGCCAGGGTAGAAGCAGGCAGTTTTCTTGGTAAGGGTCACATATACTATGAGGAAGCACAGTAAAGATTGCTGGTAGGGAGATGATTTTATGTCACACATGGCCACACCATCATGTCACTTGGTAAGAACGTTACCTGATTTCAATTACTTTCAAAGGCTCCAGGAAACACTGAGAATGTCTCTGGTTGGTAGTGGTATGCCTTCAATGCCTCTAATTCTTAAAAACCTCCTTCCCTTGCACACCAAATGACAGACCTCAGACTCAAGGACTCCTAGCTTCTGTGCCTAGTTAATATTTTAGAATGTGGTTTTGTTTTTTCATTGTATTTGGTTTTACACTTACCTTCTATTTATGAATATGAGACTGAATTTCCTCTTAAGTTACTCATAGAAATGTTTCTTTTAAAATAAAATTATCTAACTAAAAAAGGTATGTTGGCTTAAAAATATTCGGAGAATAATATAGATAGTATAAAGGTTCAGCAAAAGTTGTGGGGTAGAATCTGAGTGAATGTAGTTTGGGAATCTCTGAGCTAAGGGGAGAGCTTGTTTTTAACTGGGCACTACCTGGCACCTCCCCAGATGTGCTAAGGCTCTATGGCTCTGAGTGATGCCTCCACTGACCAACCCTGCTCTCTTGACCTTCCTCCCATCCTGTTCTGGTGAGGGAAGGTGGACCAAGGGGTAAGAGCTGGGAGATGGGGTGCCATACAGGGCAGGGCTAAGTCAGAAAATGGGGCTGAATCCTTTCCTTGCCCCTTTGAAACAGAGGGACAATAGCCTTTGCCATCTCTTCCAAGGTGAGAGTCGGGGAGAAGGCTTTGATATGAGATTTGCAAAACCTGAGGGAGGAGGCTGAAGAGTACTTCAATAGCCATGATGATGGCCACCTCTCTTCCCCTCCCACAGCCAGCCTCCTGTCACATTTTCTTAGCCTTCTCTTTAATCTCAATTTGCCCTTTCTCCACAGGTGGATGGTAGATCATCCTTAAAAGTTGGCACAAACTAGAAGGGAGGTAGGCACAGAGGGGATGTCTCTAGGAAAAATGTTTGTTTTGTCCCCAGTCTTGTGGTCCAATCAAGAAAGGTGGGCCTGGAGCCCTCTTGCCCTGCCCAGAGCAAGTATGGTTCAGGCCAGGCCAGTTTAGCTGGGGCTGGTCATTTTGAGCAGGGTCATCATCACAGCTGGGCTTCCATTCTCCTGCTCATGCACTTGCACTTGGTCCCTGTGACCTAAAGTTTAGGATTCAGAATGAGCATGCTCAGCACCTCCTATTCCCCAAGCAAGATTCTGATGCTTTCACAGATATCACCCTTTTTGAAAGACTCCTTCCAAGATTCCAAAGCTGTTTTGGCATCTCTAATGGAGTTTTGGCTAGAGAAGATCAATGTGGCCTTGCCAGACCACTGCTGCCTGCCTATCCTTGCTGTCTTGGTTTTTGTCCTTGGGCTTAGCCCTCTCCCTCATGGTCAGAGTCCCAGTGTGTTGTTCAGGCTCCTGGATCCCTTACTGGCCCCACCCAGGATGTCCACATCCAGGAAGGACCAGGAGGATGGAAAACATTCAGATTGTCCATCTCCCTTCACTTGGCACTTAGGCACCCAGTCTCCTGCTCAGGTGCATCCCTTTGGCTCCTATTCAGCTGTCTGAGTTTCCCCTACACATATGCCTCCAGCTAGAATATTCTAGCTCTGGCTCTTCCATCAGCTTACTACATCAAACAGGAGTGTAAGGAGTAGGGATGGACATTAGACAGATGCCCCAGCTGAAAAACTCCAGATTGGCTGGCCTGTCCTCACCCACCTTGTTCCTTCATCTGGACTCTTACAAAGCCTCAGCAGCCCAGCCTCTCCAAACCCTCCCCTGATGCCTCATGGTGTCTTCAACACCTGTTACTCAAGGCCTGGGGCCATCTCAGCTGGTTATTGAGGTCCCATATGGCTTCCCAGAGGGGCTTCCTATTCATATTTTTTTCAGATAGGTTGGAAAGAGGGTACTATTCCTTCATGGTCCCGGAATTTGACATATAAGTCTGGGTTGGGGTGATCAGAGAGGTTTTCCTGCCAGCTGTGCCCTCTTTTCTCTTGAAGAGATGGGTTCCTGGGTTAGCACTTTCTTCTTGGAACTGACTGAAGGGGTTCACTGCTCTCAAGACCTCTACCTCTAGGATAGCTGGGAGACAGGATATCAAATTTCTAGAATGTTGTGGAGCAGCCCTGTCTGGGTATCTGGAATGACAAAGTGAAATCCCAGGAGCCTTCCTGACCCAAGGAATTGTAGCGAAGCAAGATTCAAGGCCAAAGGCCAAGAGGATGGCCAGTGGGTTATGGGGTGTGGGAGGGGAGAAAAAATAGCAAACCCAGGAAGGTAGTGTGGCAGCTGGGGTGTGAGCAGCTGCAGAGTTTTACCAGAACATTCCATATCACCAGGGTCAAGAATTTAGATATTCTACAAAAGTGAATGTCAAGGACATGCAAAGGAACTAGGTCCCAACTATGGTTCATCCAGGTGGAAAATCCTGGATAGCCCTGGGTCGGGGCAAATCAATTCAGACAAAGTTCTGCCCATAGCATGGACAGTGGAGGGGAAGAGATGCCAGGCAGCATATTAGTCCAACTTAGTTAAGAGCTCTTCAAATGAGACACTTCTAAGGCACTGATGTTCTACACTTCAGTTTTGAGCATCTTTGTAACTAGAAGAACCTAAGATGTGACTGTAATTCTAAAGAGTGAAAGATTCCAAGAACAGATTCCAAGAGTCCAAGATGGGAGGCTTTCCAACACTTGAGGTCCCAGACTCCCCACCTAGCTGGTACATATCTGGGCAACCATCCTTCCTGGGATTGAGTCAGGGTATGAGGAGTCACCATAAGGTGTTTATGGTATGGCTCTGAACTTCCAATATTCTGAAGGCCGAGCACTGATTTGTTTGGACAACATGGCCTCAAGTTTTTTTAAGAGACAGGGTCATTCTCCTGCTGGAGAACCAGCCATGAGATTGTTCTCTCAAAGGCAGATGATGGCAGCAGCATGCTTGACATGAGGAATGAAGACTGGTCTAGCCTTCCAAGGGGGAAGGGGCAGGAAGTGAGATGGCCCTGGCTCTGGAGGCCACTTTCTCTCTGCTTACCTGGGTCTGAGGCTTTAAGGAGACAGAGTTTCCTCTTGTTTGGTTCTTTTTTCTTTCTTTTTTTCTTTTTTTATTAGTTAAGGTATTACAAATGTGTCCTCATTCCCCCCCATTAACCCCCAACCTCCCCTCACCCGCACACTC
>NW_005371399.1:561608-567868 GCF_000412655.1 Myotis brandtii | reverse complement strand
TTGGCTGCTACTAACAGAAAAGACCACAATCCCATAGAACGTATCAAGAAAGCATGAGAAGCATCTGATTCTATACAGGTTGGAGGCCATACTTGGCCAAAGAGCTCTTATAACCACTCCTCCAGTCTCAGAGAGCTAGAAAAAGTGCTTGTTTTATCCAGGAATAATTATTTCCCCTATCAAACAAACACACTAACTAAACAAAACACATAGGCCATGGTGTCTGAGAAACCTAGATGCAGTCCCCACTCCACAGAGAGGAAGAATTGGGCTCAATTCTCTAGAAATCAGAAAAACACAAACCATTCATGGCTGTCACCTGTGAAAGAATAGAGACATGTGGTCCCAAGGAGGTTCCTTTCTCCTTTCCCTCCTCACTCTGCCACCACATGATAAATTCATTCATGGAAGAAGAGAATGCAAATCACAGTTTTACACTGATTTGGACCCTAAATTCTATCATCCTGGACCTCCACTGCATAACTTAAGCTAAACTGGAGTTTTCTTGTATTTAAGTACAAGAAAGCATTAGGTAAATTGTTATAGATGATAAATGACTGTATGAACAGGCCACTCATTTAAAACAAGTCTATATGAAAACCATAGTACTTTCACAATATGTTATCTTTCAAATTCCTGACTCTTGCTTCTAGAACATAAAGGACATAAAGGGCATAAGTACCTGAAGTGTCTGGCTCATAAACTACAGTGACAGATCTTTTATTTCACAGGTTAAAATATTAAAGACAGAGATTACAATTCTATCCCCACAGTCAGGAAGTTGCAAGTCACACAGCCAGGCCTCTTCCCACTAAACCACGAGGCTTACCCAGGAAAAGCTAAATGGCACATTAATTATTCAGTTTATCAAACAAAAGTTGATGCACATGGTACGACCACTTTAAAAACAGTTTGGTTATTCCTTTAAAAATTAAACATACATATACCTAACATGCGATCCAACCATTTCATTCCCAGTTGAGGAAGACAAATGAAAGCCTGTGTCTATGTATCTATGGGGACATACATACAAATGTCCATAGCACCTGTGCTTGCATTAGGCTAATCCTGTGGAGCTCACTGCTGTCGATAAAGCTGTATAAACAAAAGTTCATGCACATACTTCATATTCGTCAGTATTTCTTTCTCAACTGTTTTTCGACTACATAGAAATCCACTCTGCACTTTCACTCGATAGCAGATGTTATGGAAACTTAACACGGCTCCTTCGGAAAATGTCTTCTGGTCATTGGGGGTGGTCCTGGGAAGGCCATCGGCGTTTGTTTGTGACATTGGAATAAAAACTTGGTCATTTCCGGAAGACATCTGGAGAGCGTCTGCCTTTCTATAGAGAGAAAAGCAACAGTAAGTTTATAGTCTGTCTTGTTACAAACTTCCAGTTATAAAAGAAATAAGTCCTGGGGATGTAATGTGCAGCAGGGTAAGTATAGTTAATAATACTGTATTATATGTTTGACAGTGCTCAGCATGAGAAAAGAAAAACTTGTAACTATGTGGTGATGGATATTAACTAGACTTATTGTGGTGAACATTTCACAATACATGTAATTATTGGCTCAGTATGTTGTACACCTGAAATTAATGTTATATGATAATTATATCTTAATTAAAAATAATAGAAATCCAAGTTTTTTAAAAATAATACAAAATATCTCTTTAGTCATTTTTACAGTGATTGTATGTATAAGTAAAAATATTTTAGATATATTGAATTCAATAAGAGATATTACTAACATTAATTATTGTTAATAATTAACATTAACAATAAGAGATATTATTAACATTAGTTATAATTAATGTTATAATTAACAAGTTCATTTTAAACTGCACTGCAAAAATAGATCCATTTCCGATGAGCAACCCATATCACTGTGATAAGAACAATCTTAGAACCCATATTAGGGAGGCAGACACAACTATGAATGCATACACTGCAATTAGATTCAATTAAATACCTAATCTATCTATAATAATAAAAGGGTAATATGCTAATTAGACTGGACATCATTTTGGACATTTTTCCTGATGAAGCTAGGGCCAGAGGGAAGCCAGCCCAGGTCCTCGGTGCCTGTGGGCAGCTGGAGGAGGGAAGCCCGGGTCCTGGGTGCCAGAGGGAAGCCGGTGCCGGCAGCCAGGGGAAGGAAGGCCTACTCTTGCATGAATTTTCATGCATCGGGCCTCTAGTATATACGTATATATATCAAGACTAATATGCTAAGTGTCCCTCCCTCCATCCAACCGGTCACTATGACGTGTACAACCACCAGGGGGCAGACGCTCAACGCAGGAGCTGCCAAGCTGCAATGACTTGGCAGCAGTGGTTCTCAGGTGACACACCCCAAAACCAGAGAGGAGGGAGCCCGATTCCTCACAGGGCCACACAATTCCACCTTTGGCCGTGGGTTATGTTGTTGCTGGAGCACTGTTGGCCCTGAATCCGGTTTACAGCACACCTGCATTTGCATTCCACACCCTGTACAACAGCAACTTTGCAGAATTCCCTCTTGCACTTCAGGACCCCTCAGGAGATGTCGGAGAGCCAATTTCGGCCTAATCCCCACAGGCCAGGCCGAGGGACCCCACCTGTCGGAGGGACCCCACTCACTCCACAGACGCCTTTGGAGCCACAGTGCCACCCCAGGTGCGGCTGGCTGGGGAAGGGCCTAGGGAGGTTGGCTCTAGGGCAGGGGTGGGCAAACTTTTTGACTCGAGGGCCACAATGGGTTCTTAAACTGGACCGGAGGGCTGGAACAAAAGCATGGATGGAGTGTTTGTGTGAACTAATATAAATTCAAAGTAAACATCATTACATAAAAGGGTACAGTCTTTTTTTTTTTAGTTTTATTCATTTCAAACAGGCCGGATCTGGCCCGCAGGCCGTACTTTGCCCACGGCTGATCTAGTCTGTATCTCCAAACACTCCCCTACTCTCTCTTATAAGGCTCTAAAACACTAGAAATTGGAGATGTCAAAACCAAAACACATATTTTCTCTCAAAAAAACTGTTCACGTTTCAGCTTTTCCCAATTCTCCTCTCACAATTTCCCTCCCGCCATTCTCTAAATCCAGTGAGTCCCAAAGTTGACCTCATTCTTTCCAGCTTCTCGGAGGCTGCTTTCCCTCTCCGTTTCCATCCCCATCATCTGAGTTCCTCACGCGAGGCTTACTTCAGTAACTGCTTAGTCTTGCTTGAGTTCATCCCATACACTGCTGTCAGATCATTGTCCCAGAATGCTATTTCCATCACATCAATTCCCTTGAAGATTTAAGACAGTTTTCAAAAGCCTGTCAGATTAAATGCAAATTTTGATTCCTAGTTTTTAAGCCCTGCAACAATCATCTCACCTATTCAACTGCATTGTCACTACTGTCCAATTCCAACTGGGCAAAAACCATTTTCAAAATAATCCCACATGCTCAAAATGTGCTCTCTCCCACATAAAATGCCCTCCTACCCCTGGCCATTTTTTCTCAGTGGTTAGAGTATCGGCCCGCAGACCAAAGGGTCAAGTGTTCAATTCCTGGTCTAGGGCATGTACCCTTGTTGCAGGTTCAATGCCCCGCTTTGGTCAAGGTGCGTGCGGAAGGTGACCAGTTAATACGTCTCTTACATTGATGTTTCTCTCCCTCTCTCCCCCCCTCCTGCCTCTCCTGCCTCCCTTTCACTTTCTCTGAAAATAAATGGAAAAAATATCTTAGGGTGAGGATTAAAAAATAATAAAGTAAACTGCCCTTCTATGTTCCCACTATTTAAAGATGAAATGCCTTTTGTAGCACAGCTTCTCTGTTAAGACATTCCCAAGTAGCCACATATTATAGTAATTGCCTAGGTTTATATTTCTTCAGGGCTAGTGCATTTGGTCTGAGCCATGCCATCATGTGACTACATTAGGATTGTTAGTATTTTTCTGTAAAGGGTCAAATAGCAACTGCTGAAGTCTGCCGCTGTAGCAGGAAAGCAGCCATAGACCATGGCTGTGCTCCAATAAAACTTTATTTACAAGAATAGAAGGCACCGGGTGTGTTTGGGGGGGGGTGGTCATAACTAACTAACTCCTGGTTTACATAATGACTATTTAATTTATAAAATTTGTTAATTTAATTGCGACAATTAACATTCAAATTTGCCCCTGTGCCTCCAGCCTCAGGTAAATATATAAATAAGGTAAATTACACATCTTTTATTATCTAAAAGTTGGGCAAGTACCCTTTATCAAAGAAAACAAACTTTTTCATGCCCCCAAACTCTGGAGGAAATTCCTCACATTAGACTTTATATATGGAATACAGAATGACATTTAATAAGCAATATTCTTAATTACATAATAGGGAATTTCATGTTACTTCTTTTTTTAAAAATCCCTGGATAAAGCCATGCATATTACATAACATGTAATTCAGCAAAAGAGCCTAGCTCATAGGGTCCTAGTGTAGTTTTCTGATGATCTCAGCTAATTCAATAGAAAGTAGGCTGTACATTATCCAGAGAAGCAGATGGTTATCAGGGTATCACAGAATAGACTTACCCAAATGTCAACAGTGATAGAGCTAAAGAAACGAAATGTGGAGTTTTACCCTCTGATCCAGATCTAGAATGGGGGAATTCCAAAATGCTTTGGGGACCAGATGAGCAGTGGTTAGGCTAATAGATTGTGGCAGTGAAGAGGCCAAACCCTCCAGAAAAATGACTGTCTCCAAAAGATGGGTCGATGGAGTAAAATAGTACTGTTTTTATCAAAATTAGGCTCTACTTATTTCCTATGTACCTGGCTGGTGGTCCTCAGTGGTTGACATTGACCCATGAACCAGGAGATCATGGTTCGATTCCCAGTTCAGGGCATAGGCCCGGGTGGCAGGCTCAATCCCCAGTAGGGGGGGAGCAGGAGGCAGCCGATCAATGATTCTCTCTCATCATTGATGTTTCTCTCTCTCCTTTTCTCTCTCTGAAATAAATAAAAATGTATTTTTTAAAGTTACCTAAGTATAGATGGCAAGTACCTCAGCTTACAAAAGATAGTCCTTATTTTGATGTGACACTTTAGAGAATGAATACATTTTTAAATCTGTGGTAAATGTATCTACCAAATGGTCAGTAAGCATTCTCAAAACTACTCCCCAAGCAGGAATATGATTTGATATCATCCTTGATTTGCTACCCTTGGGCTATAAATTGTATGTGTCTTTCATCTGCTAGAGACTTATATTTCAAGGTTAATCACAACCAATTGGCCTTTTAAGGTATCAAAACATCATATTCTCTCAGGGAATTTTAAAAAAATACATATGCTTGCTTTAGCATTGGCAGTGTAGTATGTGTCCTACTTCATTTTAATCTCAACTCCTTTGGGCACTATGTGCATTAAAACACACACAATTTCTTCTTTCCATGGCATTCTTTACTAAAAGGAAACTAATCCCAACATACTCCATAAACCATGATACAAAAATAGAGTGTTTGATTTTCAAAGATTTATCAGTAACCTGTCAGTCTGCCTTTTTTTTTGGTCTGTCTAAATCTAAATCAGAAAGAGAATTTTTAATGAGGTCTTAAGTTCCAAATGAATCAAAGCATTTGTTTAACTTCAGCAATTATCCTACCTGTCAAGGCTTTTCAGCCCCATAAGAACACTTCAAGAAAGTAAAACTATCAACCGCACCCTAGAAGTAATAAAGGAGTAGCAGAGAGATAAAGCGCTTTCAGTTTTCAACTTTTTCAATAGTTTTTCTAGGATACAACAAACAATATACAACTGTATATCAAAAAAAGTATTTAGTGTCAAACTTCAAATGAAGGCCACAATCTAAAACACAAGAGAAAAATCTATCTAGTAATATTGACAAGTGCTATGGGAGGCAGCAAAGAAATTATGCAAGGTAGTTGGCTGGGGTGGGGTGGGTGAGTTGTCTATTGGTCAGAAAAAGATGACTTTGACCCTCCTGTCTACCAAAATTCTAGATAGGAAGAGCTCAGAGCAGCAATGTAGGACTATAGAGAGCACATTCTTGAAGTTGGTTTATATGAGCAATGGCATCAGCAGGCTGATGAAAATACACGCTTCATCCACATTAATGGGACTCTGCATTTGAAACACAAAATCTAGGACTTCTTTCTAATTGTATCAACTATTCCAATTATTAGTTATGCATTTATTTAGTTTCTTCCTTCTACAAAGTAAGCTATGGAACCATAAATCTGAGGATTTTAAACACATATTTTGACAATTTTTTTCTTTTTTACT
>NW_005371399.1:559653-560195 GCF_000412655.1 Myotis brandtii | reverse complement strand
ACAAGGCACTGAACACAAATGTATTCACGATATTAATAACCCCAAGTAAAGGTAACCACCCGAGTGAAGAGAATTAGGGGAGAGTCAGTTCGTGGCTCTGCCTCTGGGTGGCAGTGTGTCTGGATTGACCTCTGAGGCTATATGTCCTCTCTATCCAATAGTTGGGTTTATTTTCTCTATTGTACTTGAAACTGGTTTGGGAAAGTCCACTGCCCAGAGCTGGTTCCCCTATCGTCACTCCCCGCTCTGTTTCGCAGGCTCCCCCAAAACAACCCTCCCCTACAGACTCTGTGAGCGACCCCAACTGGGCAATCCCATGCACTGGGTTCAATAATGAAATGCACAGATCCAAGGGGAAGTGCAAAAACAAGAGCCTGGGAAGTTGTGCGAACTTGCAAGCCTCCACCTTCCAGGTCTGCACACAGTCTCCGCGCCCTCTCGCCCCTGGCACCAAGTAGCCGGCAGACTGGCAAAATCTTAGGCTGCTTTTTTGCATCCAGTCCAGCTATGGGCTTATTTTTAGCGTTCCCTTCTGCCAGCAG
>NW_005371399.1:525986-559301 GCF_000412655.1 Myotis brandtii | reverse complement strand
GCGGTCCTCTCTCCAACCTGAATTGCAAACCGCACCTTTAGGGGAAGTCTAACCTTTCCGTGAGAAGAAGCAGTGCTCGTCTGAGTTCATGCAGTCGTGCTGCTTGAGATCCCTTGTTTCCAGGTTAGTAGCTGATCTCTGGATGCCGGTAACAGCCACCCGGAGAGATTTCAGCTGCAGTCTCCAATCGTCCCCTTTTTCCGGGAGTTCTCTGTCTTTCCCAGCTGCAGACTGTCTCTCAGCTGAATATCCTCTGCTTATTCAGGCTGTATGTTACCCGTTTCAGCTGCTCACCCTTATCTGCTCCAGGACAAGGCACAGGACACGTCCGTCTATACCTCCGCCATTTTCTTCCTCTGGTTCTCTTTTCTCCATTCCCAGAATACCTCCAGTCTCAGAGTAGCAGCTGCTGGGGGTGGGGGGAGAGCAAAGGATGGCGTTCGGTTTGAATCTGGCTTCTCTTGTCTGGTAATTCTCCCTCATTCCCCTTACCTGTCTAGACCACCCAGGTCTAGCTTCCCAGGATCTGGCTCCTCTCCTCCCTTTCTTCAGATAACCCCTGAGGTGGGGAATGCACCTGTTACCATACATTCCTTTCTGAGATTTTCCTTCCACAGGTCCCATTGCTTGAGTGAGTTCAAGAGTGTACTCAAAGCAGGAATCCCATCTTTTCCTTTCTCATAAAATCTTAACTGAATACAGGGTGTGACTGTCCAAGGCTTTACTGTCCAAAATGGGAGTCACTGACCATGTGTGGCCTGAGTTCTTGAGATGTGGCTTGTCTGAATTGAGATGAGCTATAAGTGAGAACTACACATTGGATTTCAGAGACTTAGAACAATAAAAGAATGTACAAATAGCTCAATAATATTTAATACTGAATACATGTTGAAATGGTAATATTTCAGATGCATTGAGTTAAATATATTTTAAAATTTATTTAACCTGTTTCTTTTTTTTAATGTGGTTACTAGAAATTTTAAATTTCATATGTATCTTGCATTTGTGGCTCAGTATATTTCTGTTGGCCAGTGTTGGTCTAAGGGCAGAGTTTCAGACATCCCTGAACAATGCTGTCTGTATAGGAAGACTGAAAACTCCAGGTGTTGATTATGTGAGCCCCAGAAGGAGTTTTAGCCTCCTGCCTAAGAGCTAGTTTTGTGTTTGTGAAGGGGCATGTGATGAGCTGTTGTGGCAGGCGTGGGGTCTGCTCAGGAGGTGGCTGAGTGTTCTACCACCTCCTGGTAATGAGGGTCCTGGAGTCCATGCCTTCCAAAGCGGCCCATAATAGCAAGATCTCAACACCAGAGCCTTTAGTGCTTAAGGGGTTTGGAGCAAGCACTGTTGTGTTCAAATCCTAGTTCTACCATTAACTAGCTGGTGACACTGGGTGCTCCGTGCCTTGGTTTTCTCATCTGGAATTAATATTAGTACTTCCCTCTAGCAGTTGTTTTGAAGATTAAATGGGTTAATGTGTGTAAAAGAGTCAGAATAGCATATGCACATAGTGAGCGTTCAGCACCCAGTGGTGTTGGTGCCCTGGTCTGGGCCAATCAAAGAAAGGAGGAGACAGGAGGTAAGCAGATGGGGCAGGCCAGGCTTCAGTCCAGTTCTGCCATGGCCTCACTCTCCCCACTTTCCCTGATCATTTGAGGGTAATCAGAACCCTGATGGCCCAGGGTGGTGTTCAAGGTCTAGTGAGCAGACTCTTTTCTCCTGATCCTCTTGCCCCACGGATGCCCTGTTAAGTGGAAAATGGGAGTCTCACTCTGGCCTGGATGGCTGGGGAAGGTAACCTTGAGGCCAGAGAGGGTGGGACAGTCCAGGATGGTGAGGGGCTAAGAGCTGGCAGATCCAGGAGCCTCCACTCTGCCGACCCCTCAGAAAACCTGGTCTCAACACCACTGGAAATTCTTAATCTGAGATTTTAATTTAATTGCATATTGATTAAATGAAACAAAGGCATGGGGGCCTCCAGGGAGCAGGCTCTGTGAGCAACTGATGGAATTTCAATCCTGCTTTTTCCCCCTGTCTCCCACTCTCTTAGAGGCTAGGAGCTCTCCCCAATAGCAGGCCAAGCTCTGCATATGCTTTGCAGTCATCACAGAGAGCAGCAGACCAGTCTTTAAATGCACTTCCCTGCCAGATCTGCCAGCACTCCTCCCATCTACACACCACTCCAAAACCCTGGTCTGTCCCAGAAAATCCCATGACCTGCTCAAGGTCATACCCAAAGTCAGAGGCAGATCTGGACTTGAACCTGGGTTTCCTGACCTAGCATCTCTCTACTTTATGGAAGGTCTTTGGTGGCATAGGGACCCACTCTGTTCTGTCTTCCAGGCTCACCACAATTCCACATTGATAAGTGCCCAAAGATAATACTATTCAACAAGTGCCCAACTTCAGATCACACCACCCAATTAGCTGCACAAATAATACAGCCAAAGGATGGACTCAATAGGCAACAGAACCCCACTACAGTGAATCCACTCTGTGGAGTTAGCACCTGCACAACAGCTCATCTGCTGTAGTAACAGCCAATCCTCACATCCAGTGAGCCTGAGTGTCAATTCCATCCACTGGCATACCAATAACAATAAAGGCTCAACTACAACAGGAGGGCACACACAACCCACAAAGAGACAGTCCTCCAGCACCTGGCTCAGGTAACCAGGGAGTCTGCACCACTGGACTTCACAGGATAGCTACAACATAAGGCCACTCTGCCTAAACTGAAACATCTACCTAATACACAAAAACAAACACAAGAAGGCAGCCAAAATGAAGAAACCAAGAAACATATCTTAAATAAAGGGACAGGACAAAACTCCAGAAAAAAAAACTAAACAAAATGGAAGCAAGCAATTTACCAGATATAGACTTCAAAACACTGGTTATAAGGCTGTTCAATGAACATTCAAAATCTCAAAGAAAGAAAGGAAGAAAGAAGAAAGAAAGAAAGAAAGAAAGAAAGAAAGAAAGAAAGAAAGAAAGAAAGAAAATGAGGCAAACAATCTACCAGATATACAGTTCAAAACAATGATTATAAGGATGCTCAGTGAACTTAGTGAGAACTTCAACAGCATAAAAAATTACATAGAAACCATAAAAAAAGGACTAGTCAGAAATGAAGAACATGCTACTGGGTGACATCAGAGAAATGGTGGTGTGAGAGAGCCCATTGTCCTCTACCCTTGAAATTTCAACATGTTAGCCAATTATAATTCAACAAAGAAATTCCTGCTCAACCCAGATGCACATCTGAGAGATTGTGCATTGATACATCTAAAGGTGGGCAACAGGGAATAAGTGGGAAGGTGAGAAGGGAGGATAGCACAGACACCCCACAGATGCAACTCTGCAGCTGGGAGCTTATAGCTTAGCTGGTGGGGAAAGGGGAGAAATCCAGTAGTAGCAGACACATCCTCTAGCTGGGAGGAACAGAGAGAGACCTGTGGGGGAAGGGGCAGGCAGCCCAGTAGGTTGAGCAGTGAGGGAGTGAACAGTGTCTGAGTCAGCAGATACCTGACAGAGCACAGGATTCTGCCATGTGGCTCTCCACTGTGGGGCCAGCTGTGGTGCTTCAGACAAAGAAATGGAACCACAGAGCACTGCTGCCACTTGGACTCCCAAAACTCACCTTTCATTGCCCTTGGAGTTGCTCTTTCCAGGAGAATATTATCTGTAAACCAAGAGCTATTGCAGTAGAACCACTGTTTCCCTCTGTGACTGATCCCCAGGAGAGGTGCTTGGGGCAGAACCCCATGGAAGTCAGGGGTTGCCATTATGGTGAGGGCAAAACAAACCCCACACTCAAGCAGGGCGGCTGTACTGGCTTACTGAAGCTGCAGAGGTTCAAGACTGGGAGATCACAGAAGTAAAAATTCTTGCAATTTAGCACCATCTACTGGAAAATAGTAGAAAGACCTCCTCAGAGATAAATGCATATACAAAGGAGAACAGTGAATACCATGAATAACCACAGTAACAAGGATGACTAGGGAAAAAATTAAAAAAAAAATCTCCAGAAAGCAGATATGGAGATATGGGATATAAATAACAGATTTCAAGATTTCAGTTTTCAAAATACTCAATGAGATGCAAGAAAATACAGACAATTCAATGCATTCAGAAAACAAATCAATGAACAAAATGAGTACTTTATCAAAGAGATTGAAACTTTAAAAAACAACCAATCAGAAATTCTGGACATGAAACATAAAATTAAGTAGATTAAGAGGAAACTACTGAGCACAGAAAACAGAGCCAAACAGTTGGAGGAAAGAATTAGTGATACCAAAGATAGGAATCAAGAAATGATGCAGAGGGAAAAAGAGAGCACTGAGCATAAAGAAAAATGAAAGAGCTTTACCTGGCTCCATCAGAAAAAACAATATTGGAATTATAGACATTGTGGAGGAGGAGGAGAGGGAGCATGGAACAGAGTCTATTCAAACAAATAGTGGATGAGAATTTCCCAAACCTATGGAAAGAACTAGATCCTCGAATCCAGGAAATAAACAGAACACATAGTTACCTCAATCCAAAGAGGCCTTCTCCAAGGCACTTGGTATGAAAGCTGTCAAAAGTTAATGATAAAAAAATTCTCAAAATAGACAGGGAGAAGAAGGAAGTGACCTACAAAGGAAAAATCATTATAATTTCATCTGACTTCTCAGCAGAAAGTCTACAAGCCAGAAGAGTGTGGAACCAAATATTTAAAAGTCTGATAGATAGAAATTACCAGCCACAAATAATATATCCAGCAAAATTATCCTTTAAACATGAAGGAAAAATAAAGATGTTCCCAGACATACAGAAGCTGAAGGATTTTATCACCAGAAAATCTCCATTACAAGAAATACTCAAGGGAGTTATTCTACCTGAAACAAAGAACATAGAGTCACAACAATCTGACTAAGATCACCCAAAAACTTACAGCATAAAAAAGGGATAATTTATGCCCTAACTGGTTTGGCTCAGTGGATAGAGCGTCAGCCTGCAGACTGAAAGGTCCCAGGTTCAATTCCGGTCAAGGGCATGTACCTTGGTTGCGGGCACATCCCCAGTAGGAGGTGTGCAGTGGGCAGCTGATCGATGTTTCTCTCTCATCGATGTTTTTAACTCTCTATCCCTCTCCCTTCCTCTCTATAAAAAATCAATAAAATTTTTTTTAAAAAGGGATAATTTGTGACAACAAAAACTTTAAAGGGAAGGGGATAAAGGTCTGAACTGGCAAAGGAAGATGACGATCAGACACACTCAAAAGAGAAAAAAAGCTATGGTATATATGCAAGTACATTTTTTATAAACCTAATGGTAACCACACACAAAAATCCCCAAACCAGGACATACAGCTTAAAAAAAAAGAGGAAAGAAGTATACCACCAGGTAAAAACAACACACAGAAACACAAAGGAAAAGAATCAAGGGAGGCACACAGCTGCCAGAAAACAAAAGACAAAATGGCTATAGAAAATCCTCATACATCAATAATTACCCTAAGTGTAAATGGTATGAATTCACCAATAAAGAGGCACAAAGTAGCAGAGTGGATAAACAAACAAACAAAAAACACCAATCCTATGCTGCCTACAAGAGACACATCTAAACTGCAAAGACAAAGGTAAATTCAAAGTAAAAGGGTGGAAAATGATTCTCCACACAAATAACATCCATAGAAAAGCAGGTGTAGCCATCTTATATCTGACAAAAATAGATTTCATAATAATAAAGATAACAAGAGACAAAGATGGACACTTTATAATGATAAAGGGGACGCTACATCAAGAAAACATAACACTTCTTAATATATTTGCATACAACCAGGGAACAACGAAAACAGCTACTCACAGAATTAAAGGGAGAAACAGATCACAACACAATCATAGTTGGGGACCTTAATACTCCACTGACAGCTCTAGACAGATCCTCTCTCTCTCTCTCTCTCTCTCCCCCTTCCTTCCTCTCTCTAAAATCAGTAAAAACATATCCTCCAAGACCTTGAACCTTCAGGAGCAAGATGGTGAGTGTGTGGAGGCTGAGTGTCCTCTGCGGTGCCTAAGGAGACCAAGCTCTCTTCCTCTGAACCCCAGGGGTCAGACTTGCTCAAATCTCAGCATTTCTCCAGGACCAACCTACCCCAGGATGGTGTGGAATACAGCACATTCACCTGTCACCCAGCTGCCTTCTGGTTCCATCACCCAGCCGCCATTCTGGACTGGTGAGAGGGTTGTCAGTGTTTTGCTCCTGGGCCTACTTCCAGCTGTGTATTTGAATTCTTCCTCTGCAATGGACTACTCCCTGGCTGCGGTCCTCTCTCTATATAGTCATTGGACAAGTTGTTACTAACTATGTTCAAAAGGATGCATTGTAGAAAGCTGCCAAGGCAGGCCTCTTGGCACTCTTGGCTTTCAACTTTGCTGGGCTTTATTATTTCAACCATCACAATGTGGGCATCTGCAAAGTTGTTGCCATGCTGTGGAAGCTCTGACCTTCTTGACTTAGTACCTTGAAAATTGATTGTACACCTCTTTGCCTCTGCTCTGTCATGCCATTCATCTCCCAATAAGGGGAAATAACAAGATAAGTCCACTGGTGAGATAAATCTCTTCTCCTAATCACCTGGCTAGTTTTAGAATTTAATCTATGAGGAAAAGGTTTGAGAGGAATTGTATCCAAGAAATTGTGAAACAGAATTCCACATTCTGGTGAGTGAATGAGGTTGTCCTCCAGCTTCTCAAGACTCACAATGTAACTGAACAATTATATATGAGCTTTTGCATTTTAATTTACCAAACTCTTAAAGGGAATTCAGCTTTATTACTATCAATACCTAATCAAACTTCTATATTTGCTTTAGGAGTTATGAAGAAAGGAAAAGCTATTAATTCATAAGTGAAGACTGCAGAAACTTATGCAGCTCTTAATGTTTGAAAACTTCCCCCCTTTGTTTAGTTGATACCAGTCACTGGTGGTTATATATCTTTGGGAAACTTTAAAGTTAGAAAATGCTGATATTTCACATTACTAATTTCTAAATCCTGGGAAAAAGAGCCTGTAAAACTTCTGAATATAGAGAAGTTCCATGCAGGGAAGAGGTACCCCTATAGAGGTATCAAAATATTACATGTTCTAAACTGAGACCTAACCCCTCATGCAAACAAATTAAACTGGATTACAGTTTGTCCCCATGTACAAAAATTAATTCAAAATGAATCTAAGACCTAAATATAAGACCCAAAACAATAAGTTACATAGAAGAAAATATAGGTACCAAACTTATTGATCTTGGTCACAGAGAACATTTTATGAACTTGACCCCGAAGGCGAGGGAAATAAAGGTAAAAGTAAACTATATCAAACTAAAAAGTTTCTGCACAGCAAAAGAAACTGACAACAAAACAAAGAAGCAGCCAACCAGATGAGAGATGACACTTGCAAACAGTAGCTCTGACAAAAGTTTAACTTCCAAAATATATAAAGAACTCATAAAACACAACACCGAACAAACTAACAACCCAATCAAAAAGCAGGCAGAGGGCCTCAACAGACACCTTTCCCAAGAAGACATATGTTCAGTCAATAGATATATGAAATGTGTTCAACCTCACTGGCAATTAGGGAAATGCAAATCAAAACTACAATGATATACCACCTCATACCTGTTAGAGTGGCCATTATCAAATAGACAAGCAATAACAAGTGTTGGAAAGGCTTTGGAAAGCGGGAACCCACATCCACTACTGGTGGGAATGTAGACTGGTACAGCCACTTTTTTTTATATGGAAAGCAGTGTGGTGATTCCTCAAAAAAATTGAAACTAGAACTACCATACAACCCAGCAATTCCTCTCCTGGGTATGTACCCGAAAAACTCGAAAACATGTATTCGCAAAGATATATGCACCCCTATGTTTATTGCAGCATCATCCATGATGGCCAAGATATGAAAAAAACTAAAGTGTCCCTTGGTAGAGCACTGGAAAAAGAAGATGTGGTACATATACACAATGGAATACTACTCAGCCATAAGAAATAGCGCCATTTGCAACAACGTGGATAGACCTTGAAAACATTATGCTAAGTGAAGTAAATCAGTCAAAAATAACTAAGAACCATATGATTTCATTCATACTTATATCTATATCTATATCTATATCTATATCTATATCTATATCTATACCTTAATATGCAAATAGACTGAACAGCGGAACAACCGTACAACCGAACAACCAGTCACTATGACGTGTGCTAACCACCAGGGAGCACGCAATGAACATGGTGGGCATCAGCTACGGCAGGATGGTGAGTGGGGGTGCCAGACCAAGGCGGGGCACCGGTTGCTGTCATCAGGGTGAGCCTCTGGTGGTTACTGAAAATTCTTTGCTCCTGCGTGTTGCATTCCTGCCGGGCGCCCACACCTGTTCCGGCTCCGGCTCCACTCACACCCACTGCTGGTGCCAGGAGATGGCCCCGACTGATCAGCACCATCAGCAGGTATGAGCGGCGGCTGCCAGCCCCAATCCCCCTTCAGGGCTTCTCCACTTCCCCCTGCTCCTGAGGGGCAATTGGGGCCAGCAGCCACCTCTCACACCTGCTGCTGGCACTGGAGCTGCCAAACGCACCCACTGCTGGTGCTGGAGCCACCACTCGCACCTGCTGCTGGCTCCTGGCACTGGTCCTGATCGCTCAGCACCATCAGAGAGTGTGAGTGGAAGCTGCTGGCCTCTATCACCCTGAGGGCTTCTCCACTTCCCCTTGCTCCTGAGGGGTGATTGGAGCAGTAGCCACCGCTGCTGACTGCACCAGCCCTGCTTGCACCTGCTGCTAGTGCTGGCCCCAATTTCTCCATGCTGTCAGTAGGTGCGAGCAGGGCTGGCATCATCAGCGCTTGGGAGTGGCAACAGTGGGAGCAGGGCTGCCAGTAGAGAGGGGACCAGGGGCTGTGGCCAGAGGGGTCAGGTGGGGGCATGGAGGATGGGCCGAGACCGGCCCCTGTGCCCACCGCAGCCTCACAGCCCACAGTTCCTTTCAAGATGCACGAATTCATGCACTGGGCCCCTAGTGTGGGATATAAAACTGAAACTCATAAACACAAACAGCAATGTGGTGGTTGCCAGAAGGAAAGGGAAAAGGGAGAAGGAGGTCCTAATATATGGTGACAAGATAAGATTTGACTTTGGGTGGGGAGCAGATGGTACAATATACAGATCTTGTAACATAGAAACCCACACCTGAAACCTGAGTGTTCATGTTGACCAATGCCACCCCAATAAATTTAATTTTAAAAAAGAAGAAGAAATGAAGAATAAAATATCTGAAATGAAGTATACACTGGAGGGACTCAACAATAGATTAGATGAAGGAGAGGATTAAACCAGTGATTTGGAAGACAAGTTAGCAGAAAACACCCAATCAGAGCAGCAAAAAGAAAATAATTTTTTAAAATGAGGATAGTTTTAGGCACCTTTGGAACAACATCAAGTTTAATAGCATCTGTATCATAGGGGTACCAGAAGAAGAAGAGAGAGAGCAAGGAATTGAAAACCTATTTGAAGAAATGATGAAGGGATTCCAAGATGGCTGCAGAGTAGGTGGAAGCTATACTCACCTGCTCCCAGCCCCAACCAGATTTACAGCTATATTATAAAGCATTAAACATATTCATTCAGCTAGCCTTTAAACTAAAGGCTAGCTGAACTGAAATATTATAACCAAGGATTTACAGAAGAAGCCACATAGAGACTGGTAAGAAAGGCAAAGACGCAGAAATGACTAGCCCCCGAGTCCAGGTGTGGTGGCTAAGGAGCAGGAAGGATATCATGGCTACAAAACTCCCTTTCCCCAGAAGCATGAGGTCTCAACTCCATGCAAGGATCCCAACCCAAAATAACAGTGAAAGGAAGAGGAGCCCACCTAGCATCGGCTAACGAAAATCAGTGGGGCTTCTGTCTGCTCCTATTGTTATAGCACCAGCCTGTGGAGTGCACTGTACAGTCCCCAACTCTGCTATATTTGGGTCCTGTGGAGGGATCTGCTGGCTGCACCCAGAAGTGACTTTTGGTGCCCTCCTTTTCTGGAGAAGCTCTTGGTGGAGACTCAGTGACTAAGTTGTGTGGTTTTAGAAGGAGGTCTGGTCGCCCACATCTCAAGTGCACATCTGGTGCCTTTCTCCCCACCTGTTGAACCACTTGAAAGGTCCCATCCTGCTGAGTTCAGCCAGCAGAGGCACAAGAGTGTTGCACAGAGCTGGGACTTTTATTTATTTTTGTGCACCGTTTCCAGAGGTACTGCAATACCGGGTCAACACATGGAGTGGACGGAGCAAGCTCCTGTTCCATCTCCCTGCTCCAAAAATTCATTTAATATATTAATATATTTAGTATACGTCCTCATATAGAAGATTTATCAGATATTAAAATGATAAGAATAGATACTACACTTGATCTTAGCCAAAAGGGCTGAGAAACTATGAGAGCTGGAACTTTTAGAGAATGTCCCCCGGGAAGCTTTTATTCAGGAACCAGTGGGCACTGCTGAGGTGTATGGCTACATTGTGGGAGGAGGGACTTCTATCTCCCCAGCCATCTCAGCCAGGGCTACCCTGGGAAGGAAAATAAGTACCCATCCCCTCCTACAGATTTGCAGACACCCCTACCCCCCAAAGGATATGCGAAGTCCTGGATATCCTGCCCCACTTGGCTCAGTTCCACAGGGTGAAGGGAAAATAGCTCAGAGCTGGGACATTCAAAGTGTGAGTCCCTTGCAGGCTATTGTCTGGGACTGTGATGAAGTACTTAGCCACCTCCTATGAGCTGGGCTAGCACCAGCCCCAATGGGAGATTCTTTTGATTTGTCCCCCTGGGCTTGGGGCTGCTGAGCTTATTCCTGCAGAGGGGATGGTTGGCTGCACCCAACTGAAACTGCAGCACACCCCTCCTGGGGGAACTAGAGTTGGAGAATCTGGCAGAGACTCAGGGGTTTGGCTCTGGAGTAGGGGCTACTTTCCACTCATTGAGAAATTAATTGAGTGACCCCCAACTAGGGAACTCACTAGACCAGTGATGGCGAACCTATGACATGCGTGTCAGAGGTGACACGCGAACTCATTTTTTTGGTTGATTTTTCTTTGTTAAATGGCATTTAAATATATAAAATAAATATCAAAAATATAAATCTTTGTTTTACTATGGTTGCAAATATCAAAAAATTTCTATATGTGACACAGCACCAGAGTTAAGTTAGGGTTTTTCAAAATGCTGACACACCGAGTTCAAAAGGTTCGCCATCACTGCACTAGACCTATCCTCCTGACCCCAGTTGCCCCACCCTACTAAGCTTACAACCTGTGGAATGGTCTGTGGTTCACAATCAGCCTGGGTGCACTCTATAGTCTTCCTTCAGAAGGCTCTAGAGCAGCGGTTCTCAACCTGGGGGTCGCGACCCCTTTGGGGGTCAAACGACCCTTTCACAGGGGTCGCCTAAGACCATCAGAAAACACATATATAATTACATATTATTTACAGTAGCAAAATTACAGTTATGAAGTAGCAATGAAAATAATTTTATGGTTGGGGGTCACCACAACATGAGGAACTGTATTAAAGGGTCGCGGCATTAGGAAGGTTGAGAACCACTGCTCTAGAGGAAGACCAGGCAACCTCAGGGGGAGGCAGAGCAACTGGTTCACCTGGAGGCAGACCACAGGAAGCCTTGGTTCTTTTCCAGATCTGACTGCAGTTCTAAGCTAGAGGAAGCCAATCCTTATACACAGACTGGCTCCTCCAACACACACCCAGGTCCAGTAGATGCAGCCACGGTGAACAGTGTAGTAGCTACAGACAGGTAGTCCAAGGCAGATTACATACAACTTCGGACATTGTCTTGTACCTAAATCCTGCCCAAGTTGATCCAGAACCAACACAACCAGTGGTGGGCTTCAGACCACACCAGGACTTGACCCAACTAGCCACACAAGTGGCATATCCAAAGGGGGATTCTAGCAGGCACCAGACCCCACTGGGAACAACTCTGCCTCAGGGGGAAGTCCCTGCACAGTGTCTCATACACAATGCTCAAGGTTTACTCTTATAGTCAGCCAGCCTGAAGGGTTAACTCAACCCATGAAAGGACCAGCAGCATTAAAGATTCAACTACAATAGGAGAGTGCACATAACCCACAAGAAACATTTCTGGAGCGTGGAGCTTAGGTGACCTAAAAGATTGTGCCACAAGATCTCTTCACCATAAAGCCATCATAACAACTTTGGAAGTCATAGCAGATCTACCTAATACACAAAGACAAAATGGAAAAACAAAGAAATATGTCCCAAATGAAAGAACAAGAGAAATCCCCAGAAAAGAATTCAATAAGATGGAAACAACCAAACTATCAGATGGAGAGTTTAAAACAATGGTTATAGGGCTGCTGCGGCATGGTTTTCGCTGGTTATAGGCGCTCAGCTGCGGGGGGTGCACCGTTCCCAGAGGTACTGCAATACCGGGTCAACACATGAGCTATTTTCCCTTCACCCTGTGGAACTGAGCCAAGTGGGGCAGGATATCCAGGACTTCGCATATCCTTTGGGGGGTAGGGTATATCAATTATATCTAGAACATATTATTGAAATTATATATTTATATTTAAAATATATTTAAATGTATTTTTTCCAGAACTATTATCTGCCCCTTTGAAAGTAGTTTTTTGTTTTAGAGTAGTGGTTCTCAACCTTCTGGCCCTTTCAATACAGTTCCTCATGTTGTGACCCAACCATAAAATTATTTTCGTTGCTACTTCATAACTGTAATGTTGCTACTGTTATGAATCGTAATGTAAATATCTGATATGCAGGATGGTCTTAGGCGACCCCTGTGAAAGGGTTGTTCGACCGCCAAAGGGGTCTCGACCCACAGGTTGAGAACCACTGGTGCGCGGCTGCCGCTGCTGCACAGTGCAGCTGCCACCATGGCCCAGACCCTGCAGATGGAGATCCTGAACTTCGGCAACAGCATTTGGAGTGTCTGAATGAGCAGCAGCTTCAGGGCCTGTACTGTGATGTGTCAGAGGTGGTCAAAGGCCATGCCTTCAAGGCCCACTGGGCCATACTGGCTGCTAGAAGCTCCTACTTCCGGGACCTGTTCAACAGCAGCCAGAGCGCTGTGGTAGAGCTGTCAGCGGCTGTGCAACCCCAGTCCTTCCAACAAATCCTCAGCTTTTGCTACACGGGCAGCTGAGCATGAATATGGGGGACCAGTTCTTGCTCATGTACACAACTGGCTTCCTGCAGATCCAGGAGATCATGAAGGGCACTGCTAGCAGCTCCTACTTCCGGGACCTGTTCAACAGCAGCCGGAGCGCTGTGGTAGAGCTGCCGGCGGCTGTGCAGCCCCAGTCCTTCCAACAAATCCTCAGCTTCTGCTACACGGGCCGGCTGAGCATGAATATGGGGGACCAGTTCTTGCTCATGTACACGGCTGGCTTCCTGCAGATCCAGGAGATCATGGAGAAGGGCACTGAGTTCTTCCTCAAGGTGAGCTCTCCCAGCTGCGACTCCCAGGGCCTCCATGCCAAGGAGGCTCCGTCTTCCGAGCCCCAGAGCCCTGTGGCTCAGACATCGAGCTGGATGGCCTGCAGCACCCCGTTGCCCCTAGTCCCATGTCAAGATAGAACAGCAGGAGTCGGACTTCAGTGCAGAGCACACCCTTGGCCGAGCAGCTGTGGGACAGCAGCCAGGAGGAGGCCGGGGTTGGCCGCAGCAATGGTGGCAATGGTAGCCAAAAGATGGCCAGGTTCTCCACATTGGACCTGGTCGCTAACCGGCCACTTCAGCAGGCCTTGGCTGCTGTGGTAGCAGCGGCAACAGGTGGTGTGGTGAGAGGGCCCAGCATGTCCAAGCGGACCAGCCCTGGTACCTCGAGCGCCTATACTAGCGACAGCCCAGGCTCCTATCACAATGAGAAGGAGAAGGAGGATGATGGCGAGGAGGGCACAGATGAGCAATACCAGCAGATCTGCAACATGTACACCATGTATAGCATGATGAATGTCGGCCAAAGTGCCAAGAAGGTGGAGGCCCTTCCAGAGCAGGTGACCCCTGAATCCCGGAATCGGATCCCGGTGCGGCAAGACTTGGCGTCTCTCCCCGCCATGCTTATCAACCAGATCGGTAACCGCTGCCACCCCAAGCTCTATGATGAAGGAGACCCCTCTGAGCAGCTAGAGCTGGTGACAGGTACCAATGTGTACATCACAAGCTCATGAACTGCCATGTCAGTGCAGGCACACGGCACAAGGTCCTGCTGCGGCGCCTCCTGGCCTCCTTCTTTGACCAGAACACACTGGCTAACAGCTGTGGCACTGGCATCCGCTCTTCCACCAATGACCCCAGACGCAAACTGCTGGACAGTTGCGTCCTCCATGCTGTCAAGTACTACTGCCAGAACTTTGCTCCGAACTTCAAAGACAGTGAAATGAATGCCATTGCGGGCAACATGTGCACCAATATCCACCGTGTCCTGCGGAAGAGCTGGGTTCCCAAGGGGAAGCCGCCTGAGGGTGATACCTATGGTACACCACCTTCATCAGTGACACGGGAAAGCTGGAGCCGAACATGATGGGCATGGAGCACAGCTTTGAAACAGCCAGCCATGATGGCGAGGCTGGCCCCTCAGCCAAGGCCCTCTAGTAACCCCCACCAAGCCCTCCATGAGGCCGTCACACTCCCCCTCCTGTCACCCACCCACCTACCATCTTGGTTGAGAGCTACTGTCTGTCCCTCCCCAGGACCCGCAGGGTGTGCTGCATGCTCCAGCCCCTCGGCCTCCCTTCCCACCCCTGACCCCAATCCGAGTGGGCTGAAAGAGAGTGGCAGTGGTACAAACTCTGCATGTCTCTCTCGCTCGCTCTCTCTCTCTCTCTCTCTGTCACACACACACACACACACACACACACACACGTGCACAGTCAGGGAGTACTTGCTCCCCCTCTCCTAACCCCTAGCAATTGTTTTCCTATTCTACTCAACCAGGCTGGGCAGGGGAGGGGCAGTCGAGGGGCCGTCCTCTTCTCTACCCTTCACTGCAGCCCCATGGGACTTGCAGGGGCCCCCTCCTGCCACCACCTCCTAGTGCTTCCACTTTTCCAAAAGCGCCTTCCAATCTCCTTCGACTGTCCCTGCACCTGGGGCTGGGGTAGGCGAGGCTGTGAGGACTGCTCTTGTGACACCTGAGGAAACCTGAGGCTCAGAGAAATTACACGACTGACCTAAACTGACCTAAGGTGGCAGGCGGTGGTGCGCCCAGCACCCTTCTCTCTCCCCCACCCTGTACTCAGCCTCTCTTGCCCCATCAGGCCCCTCAGACCTGAGTGGGGCAGGTCCTGGGTGAGGGGCACAGACCCAGAGTCTCTGAGGGGAGGGAGAGAGGTTTTGGGGCTCACAGGTGGGTGTGCATGTGTGAATGTGGAGGAGATTTGCTTTAAAATAAGTGAAGAGATGAGAGGCAGTGGGACAAGGGGAGCAGGCTGGCGGCTGCTGCTGCCCTCCCCTCCCTCCCCACCCCATCCCATGGCAGGGCTCCCAGCGCCCATCCCCTGCACATACTTTTAAAAATATTTTTTTAGTTTATGAAATATTGAAGTATCAGGTTCCTTTTATTTTTCAAACCAATGGGACTGTGTCTGATGTGCCCTTTGGTCCCTGGGGGCGGGGAAGGTAGGGTGGGGTGAGGGTGCGGGAGTAGCTGGATGTGTGGGTGCATGGAGAGTGTGGGTGCACGTTTCCAAGGTGGGGCCCAGGCCCAGCCATCGCCTGGGCTGTATGTGAAGGGTCCCGAAATTCTGTTTCTTTGTTACTAATGTTGTGGCCCCACCCCATAACAAAGAAACAGAATTTCTGGAGGATGAGGCCCAGAAATCAGGATTTTAAAAAGATTCCCAGGTGATTCTAATGTGCAGCCAAGGTTGAGAACCACTGCTGTAGAGTATGGGTGCAGATCCCAAGGTGGAATCCCAAGCCCCAGCCATCGCCTGGGCTACATTTGAAGGATATCTCTGGTCTTGGTCTGTTGGCAGAGCCCAGCTCCTGGGAACAGGGCAGGACCCACTGCATTAGCAGTTGTTTGCTAAATTTTCTCTCTAAGCATTCCTCTCTTTTTAGCCTCACCCAGTGTGAGTGATTTTGAGTTTTACATGTGAATCAGAGGGTTCTTTTTTTTCTTTTTTGCTCCCCATCTCCCTGTGCTGCTGGGTGTCACTTGACTCATTTGACATTTTTGTCTAGCCTTTTCCCTCACCTCTCTTCTCACTTCTAGTCTCCTCCCTGACAGCCCCGACAGCCCGACAGCCCATAGCTTTCAGAGGCAGGAGCTTGCTAGAGGTAGGTGGGGCTATCCCAATAGACCCTTGGAATCTGACTTGGAGGCCCCACCTCCCACCCTGTAGCCCCCACCAGCCTGCACACACTGTTTGTGGAGTTGGAGTGTCTGGTCTGGCTGTGATCCTGGCACTCCTCTTTCTGGCCTGAGTGTGTGTGTTGGGGGGGGGGAGGCTGGGGGCAAGTGTATGTGGGGGGAGTTAACACCCCCCAGCTAAAGCACAAATACCTTAGTCATACCTCCACTGCCCCTCATCTTGGCCTTGACACTCTATCCCAGCATCATCCCAAAACACAATATCCAGGTCACTTGGTGGGCTCCAGGGGTCACAGAAGGGTGGGCTGGGGTTCCAGCCGGCCCCCAAAAGGAGGTAGAAGTCCCCAGGTACTCCCCCTTCTAGGCCTTAGATGGGGGCCAGCTCCTGGGACTGGTGTCTTCTCCCTCCCCACTCTTTTTTCTGGGAAGATCCCTGCCTAGCCCCCTCCCTGCCTTGTCCTCAGGCAGGGCTTGCCCTGTGCCTTCCTCCATACCCCTGCAGCACTGTGTTGGGTGGCAGAACCCCTTGTTTCAGGGACCCCAGGAGGTATCCCTGGCTCCAGGGGACTGTGTGTTGGTAGTGGGGGAGGGGTTGAGGGATGGCGTGAGGAAATTCCTCACCAGGAGAGCCAAAGATAGGGTTGTGCCTTACCCTAGGAGCCACCCCTGTGCCCATCCACCCTGCCCTTTCAGGTGGCCTGCTGCTTTTCCTCCCCTCCTGCTCCTCCCCGCCCCCGCTCAGCCCTGCTCTGAACTGCATGGTTCCCACCCCGACCTGGGCAGCCAGGAAGGAGCATGAATGGAGAATCACCAACCAATGCAAAAAAGACCAGAGGCCTCTGGTCACCCCTGTTCCCGTAGGACAGGCAAGCTGCTGTGTCCATGTGGAGTGCCAACACCTGCCCTTCTCTGGGCTGAGCTCCCCACCCCACCCCAGTCTGTAAGTGAGATTGCACATTAACTACTGTAAGGAAAGGAGTGCACTGGGAAATGTGAACATGAGAACATCAGTAACACTGATGAGAATAAACTAAATGCCTTTGTAACAACAACAACAAAAATGGTTATAAGGATGCTCAAGAACCTTGGGGGAAGAATGAATGATATCAGTGAGAACTTAAACAAAGATATTAAGCATTGAAAAGGACATAGAAACCATAAAAAAATAACCAGTCGAAAATGAATACAAGGGGAGACAAAATGGTGGCGGTATAAATGGACGTGTTGCGAGCCTTGTCCCGGAGCAGATAGGTGAGCAGCTGAAACGAATAACATCCAGCCCGAATTGGCGAAGGAGACTCAGCTGGGAGACAGTTTGCAGCTGGGAAGGGCAGAGGACCCCTGGAGAAAGGTAAAATCAAGCCTCTGGGAAGGAGAATCTGCCAGCTGTCTGAGCCCTGAGGGTCAGAGGGAATCTGCACAGCACCGGCTTGAGCGCCGTCCCTTGGGACAGGCACAGTGTCTGGCTGTGTAAGGAAGGTCCGCAGAACTGCTGGATAGCAGGGGATTCTAGATTTGGGTCCACAGTCAGGAAAGGCTGAAGAGTGCCGACAGGAGAGGAGCACGCAGAGGCGCAGCTTTTGCCCCCTCTGTGACCTGTGCCTTTCTTCACTGAGCCTAGTGCATAGGACCTTTCGGATACAGACACTTACCCATGGCTGGAGAGTGGGAGAAGTTGCGGACTTGTGGAATCTGGGGAGAGAGGGGGGTCCAGGAGAAGTGGCAGTGAGTTTGGCGCTGAGTCACGCCTGAGCCCAGAACCTGGGCAGCCATTTTGTCCTGAAGAGATAGCCCCTCCCTCCAGTATCCAGGCAACCAATACAGACACACCCAGATTCCACCCTGAATGGTACAAAGGATTAAAAAAAAAAATCTAAATAGTCCCTGAGAATCCAAAGGGACTGGCCTAGAGACCTTCAATCCCAGCAACAGGAACCTGAGAAACAGTACAGCACAGAAGACTGGGATCTTAAGCCAGCCAAAGGAACAACACATCACTTTTTCATTTTTATTTTTTTACTAGAGGCCCAGTGCACAAAAATTTGTGCACTCAGGGGGGAAGGGGGGGTCCTCAGCCCGGCCTGTGCCCTCTCGCAGTCTGGGACCCCTCGGGAGATAACGCCCTGCTGGCTTAGGCCTGCTCCCAGGTGGCAGAGGGCAGGCCCAATCCCTAGGTGCAGCCCCTGGTCGGGCTCAGAGCAGGGCCGATTGGGGAGTTGGGGCACCACCCCCTGTCATGCACAGAGCAAAATGGCTAATTAAGGTCAGAAATTAGATGACTTAACAGCTTGTGAACAGGCTTGAAATGTGAAAACCTTCAATAAACATGGTTTTAATTTTTAAAACTCAAAGTAATCACATTACCCAAAGGAATATACGGACTTAACACAATCCCCATGAAAATCCCAATGATTTCCTTTTAAATAGAACAAAAATATCATCACATTTCTATAAAACCCCAAAAGACCCCAAATAGCCAAAGCAATCCTTAGGGAAGGAAAAAACAAAACCGTGCTGGAAGTATCACACCACCTGACGTAAAATTATACTACAAAGCAAGGATAATCAAAACATCATGGTATTGGCAAGCCCTGGGAGGAAAGGTCAGGGCAGGGTCTGAACCACATGACCAGCAATATGCTAGGGAGGAAAGGTTACTCTGGGGTCCAGGTTCTTGTTTTCCTAGCTGTGCCTGTTGCTAGGCACTAGGGCTTTCCACCCTGATGACCTTCTATACCTGCCTGTGGTCACTGATCTGCTCATGTCTAACTGCCTACCACACTCATACGTGGGTGAAAAATATTATCAACAGAGCCACTCCAAAATGAAGTTGGTGCTGTCATCCCAGAAGAACTGCCTTACATATCTCACTCCTCAAACCTTTACAAGGTTAAAACTGGCAAAATAGCCTTTGGATTGGACCCAAAGCAGCCTTGTGTCCCAAACAAACTGTTTGGAAAACAGACATCAGGACTACTGAACTGAAAATGAAAGACAATCTTCTTATTTTATTATCCTTTAGAATTTGCTTCACTATGTTAGCTTATCTACACCTATAGAAATTCCTTTTTCTATTCATATAATTATCCGCCTTTCCTTTCTCATAAATACTCCTTGCCTTCACCTCCTAATCAGAATAGTACTCATATTTCTGCCTAAATCAGTGCTACCACAATAGCTCTTCTTTGGAGTCTCAAATAAATGCTTGTTGCCTCTCACTTTGGCTTTTCATTTTGAGGTTAACAGCACATCTCAAATATATGGCCTAGGCATATCTCCACTTCCCATTTATTCGGCCAATAGTCAGGATATAATTTAATTAAGCTAATAGGCTTTCTTTTTAAAGGCTACTTTCTCTTAAGAGCCTAATAAATAAAAATTCATGTGTTCATTTTGTTTGTTCTATCTATAAGCACTTATAGGTCATCATTTGAGAAAAATGCTAAACCCTGCCAAATTCATTTCTTTCCTGTAAGAAACTGAACCCAACTAATTAGGTCCTCTATAGTGTTTGAAATTTAAGGCATTGCTCCTCTTTGTAGACAGGCATTTTCTCTAGGTCATAAATCTATTAAACTTAAAAACTCAAAGTTACTACAGTATAACACCTGGTGCCCAGATCTTGGTTTCTTATAACAAAGAAAGAGGGAGGGAAGGAAGGAAGGAAGGAAGGAAGGAAGGAAGGAAGGAAGGAAGGAAGGAAGGAAGGAAGGAAGGAAGGAAGGTCTCTCAAGAAATAGCAGTTGAATTGGCACAAAACTAAAGATCACTTACGGTAAATGCCCATTATTGGGAGAATGCCAAAAAACCTCATATCCACTCAACTACAGAAAATCCTGGGCAGAGACAGATATTCCCAAATATTGTTGAATGAAAAAAAGTATGCTGCAGAAAATAGTTATGTTTGGATCCCATTTTTTAAAGAAATTTATTTCCATATGTGTTTATACATGTTGTGGAAAGTAAAGACGTGTGAAAAAGTGTGCACACAGGACGGTGAGTGGAAATCTTTGAGGATTAGCATTCAAAGGAGGATATTTTCAGAGAGAGACTCATTTTACTTAATGCACGTCTATATCATTTTAATTTTTACAGCAAATATAAGGTGTCCCAAAAAATTTATACATATACATTTTTCATAGCTCAATTGATGTTCTTTCTTTTCAGATTTAACCCATGGGAATTAGTAATTATTCAAAGTGAGTATACATTTTTGGAATACCCTAAATATATATTTTATAAATTTCAAAAAACACAAAATATGTGTTGATCCAAATTGAATTGTAATCTACTTTTCACAGTTCAGGGATGACAGGTGAGATCATGGGGAGGCTCATGGATCATGAGCCATAAAATAATGGCTCTGGCATTTTTTTTACCAAGGTGTCTTAGCTAAGAAATCTGCACCCAATCATATTAGACTCATGCTTAACATCAATCACTGTTGCAAGCTCCTTTATTTGACATCTAAGCCTCTTGATCAGACTCAGGTTTTGCCTCCAATGTTGCCCCTCACCGATGCTTGCAGTACTTTCTGTGCCAATTGGTGTTCCTGCTCAGGTCTCCTCTGAGTGGGACCCCTACTCAGATGTCAGGGCTGAACTCAAACATCCTTTTTACCAAATGGCCTTTTCAACCCTCCACCCTGAGGCAGCAGTCCACTCCTGGCCCCTGTGGGTACCTCTAGAGGTGCTTTACCTAGGGGTTGTTCACATGCCTCTGATTCACACTGCCTGAAATCCCAGTTTCAACTCTGCTCTGAGACCTGAGGCAGGTCACTCACAGCTCGAAGCCTGTTTCCTTGCAGGGGTAATGTTATAATATATGTAGAGTTGTTGTACGAAGTCAATGAGATGGCTCATGTCAACACTTAGCCCAGTGCTTGAGCATATAGTAGCTAACTCAAATGTTAGCTACTGTCATCTCAAAAGATGGATGACACTTGGTTACAGCTGTTGCCTTCATTTCACTGTCACCTCCTTATAGGGAGGGGGGAAGGAAGGAAGTTTTGACATGGGCTATCTCATTGAATTCGTACAACTCTACATATATTATAGCATTATCCCCATAAGGAAATGGGCTTTCATAACTGTAGTAACTACATGGGTGTTGAGTACATAGATAAATGAAGTGATATGTCACTTGCAAGATTCACAAGGTGCTTGTGTATAACATGTACTGAGCACTCACAGGGGACCAGGCACCACTCCGGAGGCTTTCCCATGTATTAGCTCATCAGCTGGTCCCAATAGTTCTGTGGGATTAAAATGTCTACTGCTATTATCACATTTTCACAGATGAGAAAATGAGCTCCAAAAGTTTATGCAATTTTTTCCGAGGCCATTGCCATTGAAGACTGGCAAGGCGGAGATTTGAGCCTGGGTTGTTGGGTTCTGGGAAAGAAACATCACTGGTGCTAGCATGCATGCTGGATTTTAGGGAAACCAGACTAGAGTGATGATATTTTCAGTTGTAGCTAGGTCAAATGGCAATTCAAAGATGCAAGATTTGATTTTGAGACAACGTCTAGGATTGTACACACATTTTTTTCTAATTATAGAGAAGAGAAATAACAAACAAACAAACAAACAAAAAGAAAAAACATTTCCAGGCTGTAAACCACAAGAAGATCTGAAGGCAGCAGCTCCCATGACTCGTTGAGGGGAGATGATCAGTGAAACTCATCAGAACTCCACCAAACTTGTTCAGAGGTAGTAAATAATGCTGTTGACAGCACTGAGTTCCATACAAAGGAAGAAATATGAAAGGAAGCAGAGAGAGGCAGAAAGGGATTAAGTTCCATTGTTTTGTTTCCTGGTGAACACAAGAAATCTGAAACCCTCTGCAACAAGACACCTTAACTTTGCAGGTTCTATAAGATTTCCCCTACAACATTCAGGGAAGCCCTTGAAGTTAGTCCGTTTCCTGGACAGGTGATACATGATCTGCTCTGAGGCACAGCTTCCAGCCAGCCCTTTTCTTCCTTTTTTCTTTTCTCTCATCATTTTTTCTCTCTTGGATATAATTTATGCTCTCTTTTCTCTCCCCTAATTCTCTCTTCTCAGGTGGTCACTTATAGGGTCAAACTCAGCTAAGGGCATGTTTATAGGTGAGAGAGAACCTTGGTTGGCAGACATGAGGAGAATGAAACAGATATGCAGAGGAGCAAAGATGAGAGACATTCTAGCTCCTGGTAGAGACAGACATTGACAGATGGTTTTCACTTTGGGACAGGAAAGCCTGGAAGTTCATTTTGCAATTGTGTTTCTTCAAGTTTTTCTGTAACTTGACATTAAAAGGATTTTTTTTAAATGGCTGATATCCACTGACACTGGCCCTAACACAGAAACTGACCCCAGGACTGAGGTGACAAGAAATCGACCTTCAGATAAAGTATGGAATTAGTGCCCCTTGGGATATGGAGGCAAAGCTGCTCACTATGTTGTGCTCATAGTTGTTGGGACCCAGACCTGGGGCTTACCAAGATCCAGGCTCAGGGTCCAGGAAGAAAAGCAGAATCAGGAACATTTACCATAGCTCACCTATGTCACTCCCTGCATCCTCTGCAAACTAGAAATTTGGCTCCTGGAAACTCCCAGGCTGACTTTTCCTGGCCCCAACAGCAAAGAAAAACAGATACTGATATTCTCTGGCTTCATGTTCAAACATACTAGGGAAGGGTTCTGATTAGCTGCACTTGGGCAAGTGCCAATTTCTTGTCCACTCACAGCAGCAAGAAGATGTGGGTATGGATTGGGTCAGGTGCCCTCCCCTAGAGCAGGCTACGTCTGGGGTGGTGGGTTCCATAAGAAAACAGCATCTCTAGTCATACCACATGGTTGGGGATGGGCATCACCTCACACAAGGCAAAAAGAGCACTGATGTCTACTCTGTTCTTCAAGCACAAAGATTGGAGTGTCAGAACTGTTCCTATTACCTACTTCTCTCCAAGGGGACTACTTGGCCTTTACTAATGACAGCTGTGCAGTGCTGGGCTGAAAGCTTATTTCTACTTCACCTTTTGTTATACAGAAGTGATATCAGCACATGGGCTGATTTCCCCCATGATTATATGCTAGGTGCATGGATAATGGGTAAAATTGTCATTTAGTCCAAAGGCCCCAGCTTTCTCAGTGATAAGGATCAGCAGAGCTCTTCCCCAAACATTCAGATTCAGTAGGGCTCGACCAGGCCTAGGAGTGAAGATTCTGACCTTATCTTATCTTGGAGCTGGCTTGGGAATCACCCCTTGGAGGGTGAACCTTTCACCTGGCCTGAAATAAGACCAACCTAGAGGGATGGATGACACCTGAGCATTTTTAGAGTGGTAGTGTGTACCTTGGTTTCATATTAAAATCACTTGGGGGACTCTTGAAACTCCCATTACCCAGGCAGCACCCCAGACTGTTGAAATCAGAATATCTGGGAGTGGGAGGTGGGTAGTTTTCAAAGCTCCCTGGTGATTCCAATGTGCAGTCAGGGTTGAGAGCCACTGACTGGTCTAGAGAAAGCCACCATTTCCACTCAACACACACTCCTACTTAGAGACTCCACCCCTCCCACATCTTGGAAGAGGCGGTCAGTGTGGACCCTTGACCTAATCCTGGCCCATCACAATTTCTCTTGGGAATTCAGAATTAGATTCTGAGACAAAGTTGCAGCAGGGAGTTGAAGCTGCCCTGGTAGCTGTACCCCTGATTGGGTAGCAGAGGAAGCCACTGGCTCTGCACAAACGTACAGGTGACCTGAGCAGCTGTGCAGCCAGAAGCTGAGCTAAGAGGAGAGGAAGCTTCTTGTGATAGGCTTCCCTGAGACGAAATCCTTTCAGAAACCCCTTGTTAGAGATTATCTTTAAATGAGCTTTTGTTCTGTTGTGGCAAATGGCCCAAGAGAACGACAGCAGCACCCAGAGGAATCAGGAAAGTTACCTTTATTACACAGGGGACTTTGGTCCAAAGCCTGGGTGGGCTTTGCAGCTCTGCCCAAGTCAGTTAGAATGGGGAAGTAAGATTACTGTTTAACTAAATACTGAACTATGCTGTAAGCCCCCAAAGTTGCTCCCCTATTTTCCTTCTCATTCCCTCCTCTTGTTCCACAAGCTAGCCTTAGCCTTGGGGATTAAAGAAGACTCAAGAATTGGAGATAAGGTCGCTGACCACTCTAGCTATTTCCTGCTGAAGGGGGGGAGGGAGCGATGAAAAAAGAGGGGTGTAGTATGCCAAGTCTTTATTATCTTCCCCAACGTGGTTGTAATAGTAATTTGGAGTAGCAAGGGCAGAGTTCTCCTCCCGATATCAGTCTGGGGGTTCCCACAACACTTGTATAAAGACAGAATAAAACTGTTAGAAAAATGAAAACTATAATTATTCAGAAATACCAAAGTCAGGTCGGTCAGCCGGATCTGCCATCTTCTTGAAGATGATCCGCAGGGGGTGGTTCAGGTCAGAGGTCACCTTCCACTCTGGATGCTGATTGTCCAGCTGGTGGGCCGCTTTCACCCGGGAGTGGTGGATCCAGGTGTTCAGTCCTGCAACTTTTAGAGCTGAAGGGGTAGTTAGTACAACCAGATAAGGTCTCTTACAGGTTGGCTCAACCTTGGCTGCACATTAGAATCACCTGGGAATCTTTTTAAAATCCTGATTTCTGGGCCTCATCCTCCAGAAATTCTGTTTCTTTGTTACTAATGTTGTGGCCCCACCCCATAACAAAGAAACAGAATTTCTGGAGGATGAGGCCCAGAAATCAGGATTTTAAAAAGATTCCCAGGTGATTCTAAAGTGCAGCCAAGGTTGAGAACCACTGGCTTAAGGGGTTCCTTTTTCCAATCTTTTACCTAAACCTGGTCCCCAGGCTTGTGAGGGAGGGTATACAGCTGTTCCTAGAGAGATGGGCAATGAATCAGTAACCCATCAGTGGACTTCAAGGATAGTTTTCCCAAGTCCTTGTAGCTGTTTCTGAATTTCTAACTTCCCTACTTCCCCCAAATCTCCCTTTGGCCGAATTAAGGGAGGGGGTCTGCCATATAGAATTTCAAATGGAGAGAACCCTACCCTGGCCCTTGGGGCACAGTGTACTCTCAGGAGCACAAGTGGTAAGATATCTATCCAGGGTAAGTTCGTCTCCTCACATAGCTTAGCCATAGTCTGTTTGAGAGTCCGGTTCATGCGTTCTACTTTCCCTGAACTCTGGGACCTGTAGGCTGTAAGTTCCACTTAATTCCTAAGGCCTTAGCTACCTGCTGTACTACTTCAGCTACAAGGCTGAGCCATTATCTGACCCTACGGTTAATGGCGTTCCAAACCACTGAATTATGTTGTCTTCTCCGTATGGGTAGGAAATGCCTTAACCCAGCCTGAAAAGGTGCCCTAATTCTGTAAAGTCTACCTCTAGATCTTCAAAGGGAGCCTGTCCACAGCGCTGAATTCCTATGGGTCCTACAGGACCCTGCCTTGCATTGTTCTGTGCACAGAGGAGGCAGCACTGAGAGGCTGAGGCGCATAAGGAGTGGAGATGGGCAATTAGATAGTATGTGCTTAACAAGGCTTCTAGAGCCTTCTTCCCTAAATGGGTAAGTTCATGCTGCTGGAGAACTACTCTATGAGCTAACTGTTCTGGAACATAGAACCTATGATCTGGAAGTATCCACCAACCTTCCTTTGTCCTTTTACCTTCTTACTGGGCCCTTTCTTCTTTTTGAGGGGTGTATTTCAGAGGTTCAGGTAATTCAGGAGCCAGCAAGATCTGCGATGGCACCGCCCACTCCTTAGCAGCTAGCCTTGTCGCTGAGTCTGCAGGAAAGTTCCCTTCTGACACTGAATCTTTTTCCTGCTGATGTCCTTTACAATGGATGACTGCTACTTCCTTGGGCTCCCAGACTGCTTCTAGTAACTTCAAGATCTCATTCTGATTTTTGATTCCTTTTTCTCCAGCCATCAGGAGCCCCTTTTCCTTGTATATGGCCCCACGGATATGCAAGGTAGTGAAGGCATAGTGCGAGTCAGTGTAGTTCTAAGGCTCTGACTAAGGCCCAAAGTTCTGCCCTTTGTGCTGACCATCCTTTAGGCAGGGCCTGTGCCTCTATTATTTCAAAGTTTGATACCACTGCATACCCAGCTCTTCTTTTTCCTGCATCTAGGACTAAGTCCGAATTCTGTAGAGGCCTGTCTGTTAGACCTGGCCGGCTGGAGTAAACCTCCTCTAGGACTTCTCGGCAATCATGCTCAGGGGTTTCCTCTGGTTGAGTCATTCAGTCAGAGGAATCAGCCAATGTTGCCCCTTAGCTTCCATGATGGTGACAATAGCATGAGGCACTTTAACATATAAGTTCTGTCTTACCATAGAGTGAACTTATCTTCCTCTTTGGCTAATAAGGCTGTGGCTGCAAGGGCCCTGAGGAAACCAGGTCAATCTGTTTGGAGAGGTAGGCTACTGGCCTCTGTTAGGATCCCAAGTCCTAAATCAGAACTCCTAGGGCTACCCTGTTGTAAAGTCCCCGAGTCACATCTAGGAGCCCTAGGGCTGGCGCCTCAGTGAACTTTGCCTTTATGGTTGTGAAGGCTTTTTCCTGCTCAGGACCTCAGTTAATGGGTACTATTTCCTTTGCTTTTGAGGCTTCATAGAGTGGCTTAGCTAGATCTCAAAATCCTGGGATCCAAGTTGGACAGAACCCTGCTGCCCCTAGGAATTCCCCAATCTGTCGCCGGGTGCTGGGGACTGGTATGGCACATAAAGCAGCTTCCTTTCAGTGCCCAGTCTTCATTTCCCTCAGGTGATTCGGAAACCTAGGTATTTGACTTCCTCTGACAGATTTGAGCCTTCCTTTTGGACACCCGGTAACCTGTTTCAATTAAGAGTCTTAGAAGATCTCATGTTCCTTCCCAACACTGAGTTCGCGTGGAACTAGCCAGTAGGAGATCGTCTACATATTGGAGTAGAACACAGCCCTAGTCCTTTCCTGGAAATTTGGACAAATCTGATGCTAGTGCTCCACTAAAAGAGTCAGGGGGTTCTTGAATCCTTGTAGCAGTCTGGTCCAGATGAACTGTTCCTTAGCCCTTGTGGTTGGGTTTTCCCAGAAAAAGGCTGTCTGCCCAGACAAGTGGGAATTCCTTCTCTAATTCAGGCTTTAATGGCTCTGCCCATTAGACTAGAGCAGCCGTGGGCAAACTACGGCCCATGGGCCGGATCCGGCCCATTTGAAATGAATAAAACTAAAAAAAAAAAGACCGTACCCTTTTATGTAATGATGTTTACTTTGAATTTATATTAGTTCACACAAACACTCCATCCATGCTTTTGTTCCGGCCCTCCGGTCCAATTTAAGAACCCATTGTGGCCCTCGAGTCAAAAAGTTTGCCCACCCCTGGACTAGAGGGACTGGGCATTCTGACAAATACAGGAATATATGAACCACCTGGTGGCCACCTAGCACACATCGGCGGGGGCAGCAGAATGGTCTGCAGCTGTGGTTCCTGGTAGCTCTGATAATGGTGACCTCCCGGCCTGAGAGGGGAGATACTTTCTGAGTAACTACTGAGTGCTCTGCCCCTGTATCAACCATTAAGTTCACAGTCTGGCCCCCAATTTTCATTTTGACCATGGGCTCATGGGGCCCCAGTTAGAAACAGCTCGGTCTGTCCTAGTCGGAGTCAGCTGCCACTAATCTGATGAGTTCTGCCTCAGGTGGCTCTGGCTGATAGTGGCTGAGTGGTTTGGATGGCCTTGCCTGCTTATTCTGGCAGCTCAGACATTCATTCTTCCAGTGTCCTAATCCTTTACAGGCACACTGGTCCTGTTTAAGATCCGTCCTTCCTTTTTCTGACTTGGTTCCTTGCTGTCTCCCTTTCTTTCCTGCCTGAGGGTTCTGGGAGTGAGTTTCTATGACAGCCACAGCGATCAGAGTTGCTTGCAATCGACCCAGATGGGCTTATGGGTCTGAAAAATTGACTCCAGGAGGTCAATCATGGCCTGAGATTTTTCAGAATAAGCGGTAGTGTGATGTTTCTAATTTAAGAGATCAGTCGTAGTGAAATACTGGAAGTAAAAGACTGATCCCCCTCTTGTAGGGTCCCGCCTTTTCCCAATACTGGGGGACCCTGAGTTTCTCAGAGGCATCTGGAAAGCTGGGGGTGGCCTGGTTCCCTGATCAGCTGAGCGCAAACGTCGTCCAACTGGCTCTGGAGAGTCCAGTTGGGGGGAGACAGAAGGAGGTGGTGTATCTAAGCTTCCCTGACCAGGCAAAGGAGCACTGGGTGCCACTTGAGGCCCATATGGAGGTGGTAAAACTGGTGGCACTTCCTCGGGGGGAGGGAGATTCTTATAGAACAGGGGGCTGAGCTTCCTTCTGAGGGACCTGCTTCTGTTCTCCTGCCACTAAAACCTTACTCTGTCCCTTCTTACACACACAGAGTTGGATCCAAGGAGGCCTGTCCCAAGCTATTTCTAGCCATTGAGCTATGTAAGAAAACTGATCAGGATGACCAGGGTCACCGTGATGACCTCAAAGAGGGTCCTGACAGTTGGGACATCTAGGGTTCCCTCTGAGGGCCAACCCACACCATAGGCTGGCCATTCTAATTCACAGAATTTTCTTAACTTCCAAGGAACTAGTTTCACACTATAATCCCCTGCAAATTCTTTCTGCAAAACCCAATATTCTATATATTATAACTAATAACTATTGATTATAACTGTATTTGACAAAGGCTCCTATGTACCTTCAGTACAAAATTTTCTTTCATGAAAGAGAAAATAAACATTTGAGGCATTTTAGAGCCTATTGGGATGATCTAAAGCCAATTCTAGGTCAAGAGAAGAGTTTCTTAAAATTTAAACCCTTGAAGGATTGTCAAACTTGATTTTACAAAAAGATTATATATCAAAGTGTATTAAACACATTCTTATAACTTTCAGAAATAACCAGCTTTAAAAACTACCTTATTTCTTCTTCAAAATGCACTTTTATGCCTATGCTTTCTCTATTGCACCAAAGCCATAATTTCCTTCTAGTTAGAATTCATAACCTTAATTTTTAGGAGACATGTAAGTAATTAACATTCCTCAGATTAGCAATACATTTATATTTGAGGAGAGATTTTAAATAAATACAAGACTTATTTATTAACAGGTTTAACTTCATCCTCTAGATTCTCCAGAGAAGGTACACTCAGATTAATTAATGCTTCAGTATCATTTAACCCAGCAATGCTCCAAAGCCTTTAAGTTATCAAAGACATTGGAAAATTATGTATAGGCCTATATTTATAAACCAGTGAAGAGTAAACTGAAGTCTGTAAAATATATACAGACAGAAATCTCACTAGCATAAACTAGACTTTCTCGTGGCTGAAACGCTGACAGGGAGAGTCCCCAAGAACAAGCATTCTGGCAGCTGCTGGGACTTTCCTGCAGTCTCTGTCATGTGTTCAGCCTTACTACACATAACTGGGTTTCCCAAAGCTGGACTTGCCCCGTCTTCAAACAAATTAAATGAACAACAAAAAGACATACAATTTCAACAGAAACACTCTGTCTGTCTGGCCACTCTCCTGGAGAAGATGAAGTTGTCTCTTAGCTTTGGAGAATCCATATAAATCCCGGACCTGGATCGTCACCGCAAGGAGGGACTGGGTTGCCTCAGTTCCCCAGGTGATAACGCCACCTTTAGCCATATGAGAGTCACCATTCACACTCTCATTCATACACCAGTCAGTCCAAGTTTTTACTTCCCTGAACGGAGGCAGTAAATACTGCCTAGGAGTTGCTCCTCTTCTGCCCCTAAAGGTAGGCCTGAACTTGGACTCTTATCTCAGTCTGAGTTTTGACTTCCACCCACAGAAAGTCCCTTAGGCAAATATTTGCCTAGGTCAGTGATGGCGAACCTATGACACGCGTGTCAGAGATGACACGCGAACTCATTTTTTTTGGTTGATTTTTCTTTGTTAAATGGCATTTAAATATATAATATAATATCAAAAATATAAGTCTTTGTTTTACCATGGTTGCAAATATCAAAAAAATTCTATATGTGACATGGCACCAGAGTTAAGTTAGGGTTTTTCAAAATGCTGGCACGCCGAGCTCAAAAGGTTCACCATTGCTGGCCTAGGTGGTAATTAGCCAGCCTCTTCTGTCCTGAAAGACAGGCCTGAAACTCAGACTGTTCCCCAGGGAACACTTACCAGTCAGATGTAACCATGGGTCCAGAAAGGTGTTTCCTGCCTCAGTGAGTCTCGGGAGTGCAGAGTCGCAGCAGTCTCTCTGGCCCCAAGGAGTCCAGGAACCGGTGAATGTGCGGGTGGTGCCCTCCCAGGGTCTCAGAGCCAGGAACGGGTGCCGGGGAGTCCGCTTTCCTCATTGGTGGCCCCAAAAGCCAGTGCAGCTGACGCTTAATGGTCAGGGAACCAAACATGTTGTGGCAAATGACCCAAGAGAACGACAGCCAGCACCCAGAGAAGTCAGGAAAGTTACCTTTATTACACAGCGCTGCTAGTCCAGGGGATTCTGATCCAAAGCCTGAACTGCCAATGTGGGGAGGTTTTGATATACCTTGGGTGAGCTTTGCAGCTCCACCCAAGTCAGTTAGAATGGGGAAGTAAGATTACTGTTTAACTAAATACTGAACTATGCTGTAAGCCCCCAAAGTTGCCCCCCACCCGCTATTTTCCTTCTCAGTTCCTGGCCTTCAAATCATTTTGGATACAGACAACACTAAAAGCTACACCTTATCCCAGCCTAAGAGCCCCACACTCCTGTAGCCACCATTGATCTGCCCTGGAGGGCCCAGTGAGGAATAGCACCTGGTACTTACAGGGCACATCCCACAAGCCAGGTGCTTTCTGTGGCACTGTGTCCAAGCTTCCTCATAAACCTAGAAAGTTAGACTGCATGTCAGGGTTTTACAGAGATGTGCAGCTGTGCCCTAGGGCACCTGGCCAATTAGTGTGGAGCAGAGACAAAAACCAGGGTGTGTCAAATCCCCTCAGTGGATCTCCCGGGAAGTCAATAATGAAGATCAGGGCAGCGTGGAGGTCCTACTTCGATGAAGGGGTGGGGACTGCTGCTTGCTTTGCCCCCAAAATGGGGAGAGGGCATGAGAGGAGGGCGGCTGTCCCTCTGAAGACAGCTCCACTCTGACCTTTGTGGAGAACTGTGGTTACTCTCCTCACCATCACTGCTTTTTATAAGGTACAGAATGCTCTGTGAACCACAGAGCCCACTCTACTCATTCCTTCAAGTTCTCAAAACACCTGCTACTTACCTCTCTGATCACAATTTTAAATGTGTATTATTTGAGTGATTGGCAGCTTGGAGTCTGTCTCCCTCACCAGATTCTAAACTCTGAGAGAGTAGGTACTTTTACTAGTCTTGTTCCTTGTAATCCCTGATGCCTGGCCCAGTGCCTGCTGAAAGTAGGTGCTCAGTGAATATGTGAGCAGGAGGGAGCCAGGAAGGGAGGGAGTGTTCCAGAGCAAGAACCATTACTCCATTTTGTAGATGGGGACAGTGAAACCCAAGGAAGGGAAGCTGATTGGCCAGCACCAGAGTAACAGCTGAACTTGGCTAGACTCTGACCCAAAAGACAAAGCAGAAGTGAGATTTCAGAATGGCTGTAGGCATAAGTGATCCTGGAGAAATGTATAACCACTATTTGAGTATGGATGAGAGTAGCAAGAAGACCCTGAGCAAAGTCCCTTCCTGTTGCTGAGACCCCTCTGTCTGGCAGGGAACAACTTCCCCTTCTAGCAGAAGCAGTTGAAATGAATGATGGTGGCTGTCTCCAAGGCTAAGAATCATAGGCCCCACCCAGAGTGGGCAATAGGTGGGCCATAAGCCAGAGAATTAGAAAGGCCTACAGAGCCTCACTACATGACCTGTTAGAAATCATGCTTGCTTTTAAGTTATTAAAAAGAGAGATAGATAGCTGTCCATTCAATAGAATAAGACCATTATAATTGGTTATCACCATAGACTCTTAATTTCTACACCGCTGGAACAAGTCTACCTCTTGTACAGGGTACCTGGTATTGGAATGGGGCTGGCTGTGTCTTAGGGACAAATCCTCCATTGCTCACTACCTGTGAGTTGCCTGGTCCAGGGCCCAATCATTGTTCTGAGTGAAGGTTGGGGGCATTATATGAGGAAGGTGGCATTATATGCATATAATGGAGAGTCCATAAGAATAATAATAGTAGAAGCAAACATTTATTGGTTACTTGCTCCATACCAGACACTGTTCAAAGTGCTTTGCAGGCATGAACTAATTTAACCCTCACACATGACATTGGAAACTTACCCAAAGTCACACAGCAGAGTCAGAATTTAGACCCCAGACATCTGGTTCCAGAGCCCATGCTCTTAAACTTCTTCCCTTAGCCCCTTTGACCAGCCTCACCTGTTGGCGTGCTTTGTGTTTCATTGTGATTTAAACACTTAAGATATGGTATGGTCTTGCGTAGTAGTCCCATTGTTGGCAGGCCCTAAACCAGGGGATTGATTCAGAATGGGGGTGGGGGAAGGGGCAGTGGTAATGAGGAAAGGACTATTTGGAGAAGTGACCTATACCATGAGCTGAAGGTTGCCAGAAGAAAATAATTAAGCACGTGTGTATGAGTGTGAATGGTAGGGGGCATTCACAGAAGAGGGAAGAACATGTGGAGAGGCCTCGAGGGGAAGAATCCTCCATTTGAGGAAAAGAAAGGAGACCAATGCAAGCTCTTCAGAATCCTCTGGAGAAAGGATTGAGCCAGGTTCTTTCACAGACGTGTGGGGTAGGCCATACAAGGCATCTTTGGTTGGGATGCTTACCTATCACCTCTGGGGCACCCTTACCACTCCTGTCCTCAGTCTAGCTCTGCTTTCTAACCCTGTAAAGACTAAGGAAGGGCAAGGTGGGGGAAGGGGGAAG
>NW_005371399.1:496956-525936 GCF_000412655.1 Myotis brandtii | reverse complement strand
CCTCATGGCCACTGCCCTCCTCAGCCTCTCCCAGCCCATAGCCTGGTAGATCCCCTAGTCTCCTAGGAGATATCACTGGGAGGCATACTCTCATTGGCTAGCCTGGGTGGGAGCAAGGCTGGGGGCTGTTGTCAGCGTGTTCATGTGTGCACGCGGGCTCACGTGTGTGTGCAGGGTGAGTGAGCACTGTGCATAGGGCCAGCCTAGTCATGCTGTAAACCCAGGAAGGAGGCTTCAGGATGGGAGGGGGGCATGGACCTCTGGGAGGACATATGGCGGGAACTTGTTTGCAGGGTGAGAGTGTCCTTCTCTCTGTGTGCTGTGGAGGGTGGGAAGGGGTGGGGGGCTGTTCTTCGGGTCTGTGCTTTAGTGTACTTGCATGGGTGAGAGCATAGTGTACCAATATGAACAGCTGGGTATACACTGATGGTGTTTGCATACATGGGTACATGAAAAGTTTTGTGTATGACATGAATTGTTGCATGTAGGGGGGAGCATGTGTGAGACTGCACAAATGTGAGCTCTTTCATGTGCACATGGAGTGTGTCCACTGGAGTAGGGGTGTGTGTGTAAGCAGAGAGATGTGCATACTCAGCCTTTGCCTCCTCTGCTCCTACACCTCAAGTATTTCCTTCTTAGAGTCTGAGATGTGTCCCTCTTATGCTCAGGTGCTCACCATAGCTCCGCATTGCCTGGGTGGTGCTCTACAGAACACCTGACTCATCTTCCCCAGTTCCCCACATGTACATTAGTCTTCTCCCCCCCCACCACCCCGCCACAGGAGCACTGAGAGCCAAAAAGAGGGGGAATTCTGTCCCTGGCACAGGGGAGATTTCAAGGGCAGGGATTCAAAGTAGATTTTCCTTATCCTAAGCCAGGGGAACTGGAGCTAAGGGCCTGAGGACCCTTGAAAAGCTGGTACCTGCCTTTGATCTCCTCTCTCTTCATGAATGGTAACCTTCCCTTAGCCTCCAACTGCCTGTGGTACACTAGGCTCCACAGCTATGGGGTGTTTATCTGGTGTTGTTCCGTAGTGTACATCTACACACCATGCTCCCCTTCCTACCGTGTGTTTGGAAAACTCTTTTTCCTGGAGGTAGGCTGGAGGCCAGCTGGAGAGCCTAGCTGGGACCTGGGAACCTGGCCTCTCCAGCTCTTTGCCACACCACAGAACAATTCTCCCATTCATCCCACACTTTCAGCAGCCCCTGCTGCCTCTGTGTCCCTGTCCCTTCCAGTTGCCCTGCAGGGGAAAGGGAACAGCTGTTCTCTTGGCTCCTGGCCATCCAGGTGCTAGCCCATGTCAGGCAGTCCTGCTCTGAGCCTCCGGCTGCAGGGCTTTCCACTGTTCCTCTTGTGTCACACCATACTCCAGACTCACCACAGGGCAGTGGTTCTTGTTCCATTCTTCATGGACCATCTTGCCTAGCTGAGCTCTTGGAGCCAATGTGGTCCTACCCCAGCTGTACAGAGAGGAAATGTAAAGCAGAGGGGCGGGGCTCATCCCAAATGGTAAAATATTGCCAGGTTCCCTGAGGAAGACATGGGGAGACTCCAGAAAGGGGAACTCCAATATGTGTGTGTGTGTGTGTGTGTGTGTGTGTGTGTGTTGCGGGGGGTGCTGCTCTGCTGGATGGGTCTCTAGGAGCTTTGGCTATCCTGGCTTTAGACTGAGCAGCACTTGAAGAAAGTTGAGGGGAATAGGCAAAAGGTGGCCTGAGGGGGTCAGGGCTGAGGGAAGGTAGTTGGACCTCTGTGCCAGGTGACTGCACAGTCAGTGCCAAACATGGTGAAGGGCATTTATGGGCCCAGGCACAGGGCAGGTAGTAAATCTCATCTGCTGGAGAGGTCGTAACTCTGCTTCACTTTAGCAGCAGTGTGCAGGCAGGGAAGTGAGACAGAAGACACCGGTGAGGTCTGAGTGAACCCTGAAGCTGAGAGATCCAGTTGGTATAGCCTTCTCTCAAGCCCTTGGGAAGGGTCAGCCCAGAAATATTCAGGGACTGGTACAGGGTCACACAATTAAGTGTCCTCAGCTTCTGGGACTGGGGTGCTGAACAGAGCCCAGCAAACACAGATACTTGGAAAGCTTCACCCCATCCCAGCTCTGGATATTGCCAAGGAGCTCCCATAACCCCTTCCCACCCAGGTCTGTTCTGTGCTCTTGGAATGTCCTGAAAGAGGCTCTGAGGCTGGCAGGCTTTACTGTGCCTGTGTCTCTCCTCTTTATGATGCCATATTTTTAAATGATCTATGTAAGTGTCTGCTAATGAGAGAGCAAAGTCAGGGCCTCCAGTAGGCCCCTCCTTTGGGCTGGAAAGGTTTTCTGAACCTCACAGTGGTCGCCTCCCTGTTGCCACCCCCCAGTTTATCTGAGGCAAAGCTGGGGCTACCACTGACTCACTCATTTTGTGACCTCGGACCTGCCACTTCCCCTCTTTGAATCCCAGTTTCCCCATCTATAAAATGGGGCATATATTAACTATTCTGTACTTTCCAAGGTGCTGCAACTCAGCTGTGCAACCTTGCACAGCCTCTCTGAGGCTGTGTTCTTCACCACTGAAACAGAGACCATTATGCTATGAACACTGGGAACTGAGAGGGGTAGATCAAGGGGAGGGCACACTGGTCTTTTCTCTTGCTTGCTTTCTCTTTCCTCAACTTGTCCTCCTTCTATTCCTCTGAACAATCTGCCATTCCATCCCCAGGATTTATGTCAGTGTGTCTCAGCCCAGACAGGAAGTGGGAATATGGGGGTGGAGCTGGTGGGAAGTACCAGGAGTGCCAGGCCCTGGTCGCCACTAGGGTCATGTCCAGGGCATAGGTTAGCATGAAGGCTGGGGTGTGAAGGAATTGGAAAAGGAGTGGGGCTGGGGTTGAGACCTTGAGGCATCCCTCAGTCACCACATCCTCCAAAGACCCCAGCCTAGCCTTTGCAGATACCAGCAGTCACAGGGCCTGGGCTGAGGGTATAGGTTGAGCCATAATAGGTTTATGGGGAAGCTGTAAATCCCTTTACAAGCTGAGCAATCATTTTCCTCAGGCAGTCACAACTAGGGCCACACTATGTAGCCACTGTTCTCAGATCCCTGCCCAGTAGTTCCCAGTTGCTCAGCAGGCACCAGGGCCAGATTGCCAGGTCCTCACAACAAGCAGCTCGGCCTTGTGTATCACTCCAATCCTAGGGACCCACAGAGATGCCAGGTGGATTGGGAACTAGGGGCAGGGAATTGACTCATAAAAGCCTTGATCATGGAGAGAGACCAAGATGGCGGCATAGGTAAACACCGCAGACTGCTGCCGCAAACAACCACTTCAAAAATACAACTAAAAGACGGAACAGACATCACCCAGAACCACAGGAAGGCTGGCTGAGGAGAGACTCTTCAACTAGAAGGAAAAATAACAGCACACCGAGGCTCAGAGGAGGCGCAGTGTGGAAAAAACTCAGGTGCGGAGGTGCGCGCGCAAAGCGGGCTGGTGGCTGAGAGCGCGGTTGTCGTTTTCGGTCAGGGGGGAGTCTCAGACTCTGAGCTCCAGATACGGGCGAATCGCTGGGGACTCGGACCCAAACGGGAGAAGCGGGAGTGTCTGGCATCAGTTGGAAGGCAGCTTTCCCTCCGAGGTTTGCAGCGGTTCCGGGGGTTCTGAGAAGCAGAGCCTCTGGGAACAGGACTGAGGGCACCATAACGGCTCCCTCCGCCCGCCCTGTTGAGCCCGCCCCGCCCAAGCCCTGCGCAGAGCCATTTGCCAGATCGCCTCAGGCAAAGGCTAGATTAGCACCTCCCCAGAGGACAGAAGTTTTCCGCGGCAGACACAGCTGATTCACACAGCCAGTCGGCCTGGTGGTCAAATCCCTCTAGTATTAACTACAACAATCAAGGCTCAACTAGAACAAGACTGCGCACAAAGACCACTAGGGGGTGCACCAAGAAAGCATAAAAAATGCGGAGACAAAAAAACATGACAGAAATGGAGGATATAGAGCTAAAAATCGCAATTTTGAGGGCTTGCAAAAATGTGCTAGAAGCTGTCAATAAACTTGAGGAGAGAGTCACGAAAACTAATGAGACCCTCGATGCTATGATAAAGAACCAACTAGAAATTAAGCATACACGGACTGAAATAAAGAATATTATACAGACACCCAATAGCAGACCAGAGGAGCGCAAGAATCAAGTCAAAGATTTGAAATGCGAAGAAGCAAAAAACACCCAACCGGAAAAGCAAAATGAAAAAAGAATCCGAAAATACGAAGATAGTGTAAGGAGCCTCTGGGACAGCTTCAAGCGTACCAACATCAGAATAATAGGGGTGCCAGAAGATGAGAGACAGCAAGATATTGAAAACCTATTTGAAGAAATAATGGCAGAAAACTTCCCCCACCTGGTGAAAGAAATGGACTTACAGGTCCAAGAAGCGCAGAGAACCCCAAACAAAAGGAATCCAAAGAGGACCACACCAAGACACATCATAATTAAAATGCCAAGAGCAAAAGACAAAGAGAGAATCTTAAAAGCAGCAAGAGAAAGAGACTCAATTACCTACAAGGGAATACCCATACGACTGTCAGCTGATTTCTCAACAGAAACTTGGCAGGCCAGAAGGGAATGGCAAGAAATATTCAAAGTGCTGAATACCAAGAACCTACAACCAAGAATACTTTATCCAGCAAAGCTATCATTCAGAATTGAAGGTCAGATAAAGAGCTTCACAGATAAGGAAAAGCTAAAGGAGTTCATCACCACTAAACCAGTATTATACGAAATGCTGAAAGGTATCCTTTAAGAAGAGGAAGAAGAAAAAGGTAAAGATACAAATTGTGAACAACAAACATGCATCTATCAACAAGTGAATCTAAGAACCAAGTGAATAAATAATCTGATGTACAGAATGAACTGGTGATTATAATGAATCAGGGACATAGAAAGGGAATGGACTGACTATTCTTGGGGGGGAAAGGGGAATGGGAGATGCGGGAAGAAACTGGACAAAAATCGTGCACCTATGGATGAGGACAGTGGGTGGGGAGTGAGGGCGGAGGGTGGGGCGGGAACTGGGAGGAGGGGAGTTATGGGGGGGAAAAAAAGAGGAACAAATGTAACCTGAACAATAAAGATTTAATTAAAAAAAAAAAAAGACAAAAAAAAAAAAAAGCCTTGATCATGACCCTGACCTACCCTGACTCAAGAGCTTAGCCACTCCTGCCACAGCACACCCTCCACAACCAGCTCATTCCATCTCTCAAAGTAAGGAGGTTACGGGAGGTGATGGACTGTGCCCACTTTACAGATGGGAAACCTGAGTCTGCAGTAGCTTAGAGTAAGGGGACCAATCTGGGGCTTTTCTACCATGAAATACTGTTGTCCTGAGTATGAATCCTGACTTCATCACAACCTGGTTGTGAATGCCAGGCAGTCACTTCTTCCCGAAATGGAGCATAGGAGAACCTCCTTGAAGTAGGATTGAGTAAGAAAACATAGGTAAAGTGTCTGGCTTCATGCCTGGCACAGCTCTTGAAAGGCAATAGCTATTATTATTTTTGCTATGTTACCCCTACCCCCCGCCATGATCACCACCTCCTGCTTCTGCTCGAAAGGACACTGCACCAGGGGCAGCAAACTTGGGATCAAGTCCTGGCTCTTTACTTGCCAGCTGTAGATCCATCCTTAGGCCAAGCACTGTCACTTTTTATGTCCCCTACTCCTGGGTAAACTATGGAGGCCCATGCACCAATGAGTGGCTCCTGAAAGTACCTGGCACCATAGGAGTCCCTGTGGAGGGTGGCTGTAATGGCCCTCACATCCTGCATGCCCTTTTACCCATGTGACTTTGTAGCTCCTCTCCCTAGGAGCTGGTCTGTCTTCTTCCTCTTGAATCTAGGGGGGCGACTATGACTTGCTTTGACCAATAGAATGTAGTGAATGTGAAGCTGTGCAACTTCCTGGCCTAGGCTTCTCGAGACATGGCAGCTTCTATTGTGCTATCTTGGAGTGCTGAGCCACCACAGAGAAGTCCAGGGAGCCTGCTGGAGAGACCATGTGGACAGAGAAGCCAGCTGGCCTCCAGCCCTTCCAGCCTCCCCAGCTGAGGTGACAGACATGGCCAGAAGCCACGTTGGATCTTTCAGCCCCAGTCAAGTCTCTCTGATCAACACCATGCAGAGCAGAAATGAGCTGTCCTTACCAAGCCCTGCTCAGATTGTAAAACTGAGAACAAATAAATGATCTTTGTTGTTTTAAACCACTAAATTTTGGGGTGGTTGTCATGCAGCACTAGATAACTGTTATAGTTTCTTTGTTCTTTCTGCCCCATCTTCACCCAAACTTGGCTTGGATAAGGTCTAGCTCCTTGGCCTCAGCTGATTGAACAAGGGAATGAGCAACTGTCTTTGAGACAACCAATATCCATTGACTGACAGTTGGCCAATCAGATTTGTTTTCCTTCTGAAGAATAGGAATGAAGAAATCAGAGATTTGCAAGCCCAACTGTGAAGGAGGCTGGAGCTGGGCTTTTGAAATGGGAGCTGGGAGTGACTTTCAGCTAGCTGTCATGTCATCAGAGGACACCAAATTGGGGAATCAGGAAATCAGATCATAGAACCAGCTTCCATGGGGGCCCCAATAAATCACTTAACTGTAGCTGGTCTGTGCTGCCCTGCTCCTTGTAACCCACGAGCACTGATTTTTGACCATAAAAGGCTCAAGTTCCCCTGGACTCCTAATACCATTGAAGGGTCTGCACTGCTCCTCACCCTTTTTCCCTTGCTACCCAGACCTCCAATCCTCCAAACGCACACAGGTTATGGCTTTGTTCTCCAGGGCACCAGGGTATGACCATCTTTCTGTCCTGGGCAGACAGGAGTGATGGCCTAGTCAGCTCCCATCTTCCCCTCAGCCTCAAGGCCTTTAGTGGCAAAACAGAGGGCATGACCTGGTTTGGTTTCTACCCTAACCCCATTCCAGCTCTTTAGGATCATCTACTGTGTCCCCCATACAGTCCTTGCCAGTTCCTTGCTTGTCCATAATAATGGCATGCTGATAGCAATGGTCATTATTACACACCAAACAGGTGCCACACTGAGATGGGATTTGAACCAAGTTCTGCCTGACTCCAAAGACCATGCCCTATTCACTACTCTGCTGTGTAGCACTAGGCAGGCTATTTCCCTTCTCTGAGTCTCAGAGTCTTGCTTTTGAGGAGATAAACCTGGGGGCATGCTGGTGCTTGCTGCTCCCTTTAATACTCACTTTGCTGGGTGCCATCCTTAGCTGGGTCTACTTGCTTGTCCACTGTAGGATCCCAGCCTTATTACCTTTTCTTTGAAGGCAAGCTGTTTCATGGAAAAACTAGAGGCCCGGTGCATGAAATTCATGCATGGGAGGGGGGTGTCCCTCAGCCCGGCCTGCACCCTCTCTAATACAGGACCCCTCGGGGGATGTCCGACTGATCAGGCCTAAACCGGCAGTTGGACATCCCTCTCACAATCTGGGACTGCTGGCTCCTAACCGCTCATCTGCCTGTCAGCCTGATCCCCCTAACTGCTCTCCCCTGCCAGCCTGATCCCCCTAACTGCTCTCCCCTGCCAGCCTGATCCCCCTAACTGCTCTCCCCTGCCAGCCTGATCCCCCTAACTGCTCTCCCCTGCCAGCCTGATCCCCCTAACTGCTCTCCCCTGCCAGCCTGATCCCCCTAACTGCTCTCCCCTGCCAGCCTGATCCCCCTAACTGCTCTCCCCTGCCAGCCTGATCCCCCTAACTGCTCTCCCCTGCCAGCCTGATCCCCCTAACTGCTCTCCCCTGCCAGCCTGATCCCCCTAACTGCTCTCCCCTGCCAGCCTGATCCCCCTAACTGCTCTCCCCTGCCAGCCTGATCCCCCTAACTGCTCTCCCCTGCCAGCCTGATCCCCCTAACTGCTCTCCCCTGCCAGCCTGATCCCCCTAACTGCTCTCCCCTGCCAGCCTGATCCCCCTAACTGCTCTCCCCTGCCAGCCTGATCCCCCTAACTGCTCTCCCCTGCCAGCCTGATCCCCCTAACTGCTCTCCCCTGCCAGCCTGATCCCCCTAACTGCTCTCCCCTGCCAGCCTAATCACCCCTGCCTCTGCCTTGGCCCTGCCACCATGGCTTTGTCTGGAAGGACATCCGGTCTAATTAGCATATTACACTTTTGTTAGTATAGATACAGGCCTGGTGCACAGGTGGAGGCTGGCTGGTCTGCCCTGAAGGGGGTCACAGATCAGGGTGGGAGTCCCCTTGGGGGGAGGGGCCAGCCTGGGCGAGGGGCCTGGGGTGGTTTTCAGGCCGCCATGCCCCCATCGGGGTGGGGGTCCCCACTGGGGGTGGTGCCAGCCTGGGCGAGGGGCTGAGGACATTTTGCAGGCTGGTCACACCCCCATCGGGGTGGGGGTCCCCACTGGGGGGCGTGGCCGGCCTGGGTGAGGGCTGAGGGCAGTTTGCAGGCTGGCCATACCCCCATCGGGGTGAGGGTCCCTGCTGGGGGGCGTGGCTGGCCCGGGTGATGGACTGAGGGCCATTTGGGGGTGGTTTGCAGGCTGGCCAAGCCCCCAGCTTTGTCCAGAAGGATGTCCGGAAGGTCTCCAGAAGGTCTTCCATTCTAATTAGCATATTACTCTTTTATTAGTATAGATGGGCCTACAGGCTGCCTCTGGTGTTGGTCTCCTGGAAAGCAGGCTGAACTCTCAGGATTCAATATCTTGCCTTTTCCCCAATAACTTAGACCCATGCTGAAAGGTGAGCTGAGCATTAGCTCCCTAAAGAGCTTGAGGTGGCAGGACATGCTGACTCCACAAACCCACTGGGTCTGAGGCTGACAGGGACCACTGGACTATGTGGAATATGGGTCTCCCAGGAAGGCTTTGCCTTCCCTTTCCCATCACCTCTGGGTTCAGACTCCTAGCTGTGTGTGTGCCAGGGCAGGGGCCAGGGGTGGGATGGTATCTGCTCTTCCTCTTTCCCCTTCAAAGGCCGTCAGGCAAAATAGTGTCAGGCAAAAAAGTAGCCTCTCCAGCCTGACTTTCCAGGCTCTTGACCCCTAAATATATCTATATATCTGGTAGGGCTTTTAACAGTTGAGTTCATTACCTTCTGCTAGGAAAGGACAGTACTGAAATCCAGGCCACCTAGTCCAGGCTCTGCCCAGTCCCCAAGCTCCTTAGCTTGGGCCAACCCAGCCAGCCTGACCCTAGGCACTTATGTCCCCCTAACTGACTCTCCCCCATCTGAAAACAACCTCACAATTCTTGGTTCCAGAGTATCCCCAGGGGTCCAGTTTTCTCAGCAGGCAGAAATGATTTGGCCCCATAAATCACCTGTTCTTACCAGAACACTGTGAAGCCCCAGGGACCCAGGCATCCCAGAGGGCTAAGGAACAAACCAGGCTGCCTCTTGTGGGAAGACAGTGCTGACCAGGGTATCTAGTGCTAGGCAATAGAAAGACTGTGTTCTGGTCTCTAGAGGTGGACAGGCCTGTCAGGTTCTTGAACCTTGCATACCACTAGCTTCTTTACATACAAACCACCCCCATGCTCAAGGAATCCTCTCCTTGTCCCTGTGCTTCCCAAAGTGGTCTCCTGTCAGGTGGGGTTCCCCAGGCCTGGTTCTGAGAAGCCCCGAGCCAGGCTTAGAAGTCTACATCTCTTGGGATCTGGTACTCCCAGCCTCTGGTCCTGTCACTTAGTAGCTGTTTAACTGGATAAGCTCCTAGCTTCTCTGGTTCTGTCTTTGCATCTGTACCAGCAATCATCATCACCACCATTGGTCAAAGGCTTCGTGAATGCAAGGCACTCCAACAATCAACAAATGTACCTATATTCCCTCTATTAACCTCCTAACAACCCAACGTAGCAAGATCAATATGTTACAGATGGGAAGATTGAGGTCCGAGAGGTTAAATAACAATTCCAAACAGCTAATAATTGTTAGAACAGGAAGTCACTCAGACCTGACCTCAAACCTCAGAGATGTATAATCACATGACAAGGTGACCTGTGTGTCTCTTTGCACTTCTGTCATCAAGAGCATCCCTTTTCAGGGTTGAGTTTGAAGGTTCTAGGTTTGGTATGAGTGGATGAGGCCACATCTGACCTTCCTGGTCAGCTCATGTACAAATTGATCCCAATCCAGAACACTTCACAGCCCAGGGTAGTCTCAGAGTATGGCCTGGTGGAAGATGGGGCAAAGCTGGGGTGGTGACCTGGGTCTGGGCCATCCAAAAGTGAGCCCCAGAACTGCCTCCTGCAGCCCCAAAGACTGGGCACTCTACATTGGAAGTGACATACAGCAGGCATTCTATAAATGCTTATAGCAAGAGCGGATATTCCCAATCCCTGGATAGGCCTAAGCCAAAGCAAAAGAGGTATTCTGCCTGGGAGACCCCAAAGCCATGATGCTCATGAGCCTCAGGATATCCCTGTGCGTCTAAAGCCTAGTCCATCCAGTTGATATTTTTGGCAACTGTCCTGGCAGGAGTTTCTGGAAGTCCCTGGGCATGAGCAAGCCCTCCCACAGCCCGCCCCCAACCTGATCCCATGGAGACCCCTTCAGGAGGCCCATCCCCCACCTTGAGATAATAATGACCATAATGAGAACAATCACCCATGTGTGTGCACAGCACTTTACAGGTTACAAAATGTTTCACATACAGTTCATCGATTCCTCACAACAGCCCTGTGAGGTAGGCAGGACAGGGAGTACCTCTTCCATCTGTATAGATGTAGAGACTGAGGCCCAGAAAGGGACAGTCACCTGTTTTTGGCCACAGGGCAAGTAAGTGGCACAGCTGGAACCAGAAGTTAGGCCTCGTCCCTGCCTCCAGCCCCCGGCTCTCTTGGCTGACTGTGCTGTCCTCCAGGGGGACCCCAGACCTTGTCCACAGTATCAGCCACACCTGACCCTGGGGAACAGAGGTCAGACAGCCCTGCTCCTGTCTGGCAGCCCTGTCCCCACCACCTGCTCCCAGCAAACAGCCAGCTGGGAAGTAGGCTCACGCCCTCCACTCTGCCTGTTCCTTCAGGTTGACCTGGCAGGGTGGGAAGATGGGGCTAGAACCTCCTTTCCTGTTTTCCTGAGTGATCCCTCCCCACAGGGGAAGAGAAGAAAAAGGAGGAAGAGGAGAAGAAAAACAAGAAACTGAGTTGAAAGAGGGCCCTGAAGCAATCAGGATGTCAAAAGTTTGCATTCCAACTAACTATAGGAAATAGTTTTTTTCTCTTTTTATTATTTCAAGTTTTCATAAAAATCCATAATTATTGAAACCCAAGTTACAGAGGAAGTTTGTAACTTTTTAAATTGAATTATTGACTGCTGCATGTTCATCAGCTTCTGACTTCAGTCTGTCCGTATGTGCTGCGGGTTCCCCAGGCCCTACTTCTGAGGTCCTGGTAGAAAGAAGGGAGGTGGTGAGGGCCAGTGGGGCAGTCGAACACAGGAGAGGGGGCAGGGATGGGTGGCACAGGATCAGGGAGGGAGGGAATCCCGACCCATGCTCATATCATCTTCATGTTGAATTTTCGGGGTGCATCGGTGGAGCTGATGCCCGCGTCTGACTTGCGTGGCACGTACTCAATCTCAATGTTGTGTTTTGTGTTGCCCTTGCCCCGGCTCCAGAGGAACAGAAGCACCAGGCAGAAAAGTACAACGCCCAGGAAGGAGATGAAGCCCATGGTGGTGGCAATAATGAGGGTCTTGATGTCGAAGGGGAAAGGCACGGTGGCTCGGGTGCTATTGGCCTCTCCCTCACCTGGCTGGTTGGAGATGAAGGCGAAGGTCTTGTTGGGCTGATGGGGCCAATCAGGTGAGTAGCTGCGTACATGCAAGTGGGCGGGCATGGAGTCGTTGCCGCCCGCGTTGGCTGCAATGCACAGGTACGTGCCATTGTCCTGTACCTGGGCATAGCGTACCTCCAGTGTGCCATCAGGGAAGACTGTGAGCCGCCCATTGCTCTTGGCAGAGACCAAGTGCTTGCGGGGCGATAGCCAGAGGATGGCGGGAGGCGGGTCACCATCGGCCCGGCACACAAACTGCACCGTGTGGCCCTCATCCACAAATACCTGTTGGGCCTTGCGGTCCCGGATGCGGGCACGGCGGCAAGTGAAGTAGTTGGGAAGGAGCACATCGGGGAAGTCCTTGAACTCCTTGCCCTGGACAAACTCAGGCGTGGCACACATGGGCTGCTGCCGGTTGAAGTTGAGCCGCCAGCGGCGCCGGAATACCCACAGAAGCCGGCAGTCGCAGGCCAGTGGGTTGGAGTCCAGAATGAGCGTCTCCAGGTTGCCCACCGAGTGGAAGGCGGACTCCTCCAGTGTGGTCAGCTGGTTGCCAGAGACATTGAGCACACGCAGGTAGTTGAGGCCGCGAAAGGCATAGGGCTCCACCATAGCCAGCTGCCCACCTACCAGCTGGATCTCCTGCAGCCGTAGCAGCTCATGTAACATGGAGCCCTCAATGGTGCTGATGGGGTTGTAGGAGAGGTTGAGGAAGCGGAGATAGACCAGGTGGCGCACAGCCAGGTAGGGCACAGCAGTCAGATTGCAGTGCGTGATGGATAGGGATGTCAGATTGAGACCATAGAGGCAGTTGGGTGTCATGGTGTCCAGATACGGCCAGTGGGAGATCTCCAAGACCTTGAGCCGGTACAACCTCTTGAAGGAATAGTCCCGGATGGCATTGATGTTGAGGTGCCGGAGCCTCAGGATGATGAGACCGTGTAGGTGGGACAGTGCCTCAGTGGGGATGGAGGTCAGGTTGCATTTCTCCAGTGTCAGCTGCTCCAGGCTGTTGAGGCCACTGAAGGCTCGATGGGATATGTAGACAAGGTCGTTGTCACCAACCTCTAGTGACTTTAGGTTGTACAGGTCCTGGAACATGTAGTCCAGCAGGATGACGATCTTGTTCTCGCTGATGTCCAGCTTGGTCAGGTTACTGAGGCCAGTGAAGACACCCAGGGGGATGAGCTTCAGACGGTTGCTGCGGAGCCCCAGCGTTCGGAGGCTGAAGAGGTTGTTGAAGGCGCCAGGCTCCACAGTGCTCACAATGTTCTCATTGAGCTCCAGTGCCTCCAGGTGTGGGAAGCTGGCAAACTCATCCTGGTTGAGCGTTTTGATGCGGTTCTTGCCCAGGTCCAGCAGGCGAGTCTCGGTGGGGATGCCCTCGGGCACGGCCACAAAGCGTTTGCGGTGGCAGAGCACTGCTCGATCCTGGGCAGAGCACTCGCAGCGGGGTGGGCAGCCTGTGGCTGAGCCTGACAGGACCGAGCCCAGCACCAGCAGGAGGATGGGCTGCCAGCAGGCCAGGAGGGGGCTGGGCATGCTCTTCTCACCCCCTGACAGCATCCTCTTGCTTACCTACAGCCAGGAACAAACACAGGACAGAAGGAGCAGTTAGCAGTGGTTCTCAGCCTGTGGGTTGCGACCCCTTTGGCGGTCGAACAACCCTTTCACAGGGGTCGCCTAAGACCATCCTGCATATCAGATATTTACATTACAATTCATAACAGTAGCAACATTACAGTTATGAAGTAGCAACGAAAATAATTTTATGGTTGGGTCACAACATGAGGAACTGTATTTAAAGGGCCAGAAGGTTGAGAACCACTGAGTTAAAGGATAACATTTGGTTATAACCCACCCTCAACCCTCCATGTGCCCTCTACCCTGTCGAAATGTCTCCGACACAGCCCTGGCCGGTGTCGCTCAGTGGTTAGAGTGTCAGCCTGTGTGGGTTCGATTCCTGGTCAAGGGCATATACCTGGGTTACAGGTTCGATCCTCAACCCTGGTGGGAGGGCATGTGGGAGGCAACCAATCGATGTGTCTCTCACCTGTTTCTCTCTCTCTTTCCCCCTCCCTTCCACTCTCTAAAAATCAATGGAAAGAATATCCTCAGGTGAAGATTAACAAAAAACAATTTAAAAAAAAAGAAATAGAAAAAGAAAATCCCTGACACAGACAAAGGCAATGGGCTGAGTGGCATATGATACCTGCCTGGGACCCCACAGTGAGGTCCAGATGCTGGGTGGGGATGGGGGGCTCCTGCCACCCTATGCTGCTTCCTTCTTGTCTCTTACCTTGCCCAGAGCCCTCCTGAAGGACCTTTCCAGCATCTCTGGGATCAAGGGGGTTCATGGAAAGGAGAAAGCCACCTTAGAGGACCCTGGTATTGGCCCCCCAGGCTACATCCACCTCCTTTACATTTTAGAGGTAGTGTGACTCTAGGTGTGCACTGTGCAGCCCCCACCCCCTGCATCCTGAGCCACTGCTTTCACTGGTGCTCATCAGGATAAAGCCAGATCTGCTGAGTTGTCCTTGGGACCAAAGGGGCTCAAGGCTGAGGCCTCTGGCGTCAGTCTGCAGAGAAGCATATCTGGTCCCCAGCCTGTGGGCAAGGGCTTCTGAGGCTGCTAGGGACCCACCTCACAACCTGTAGACTGAACTGCCCCAGATGTAGATACCATGGCCCCCTTCTCATAGGACTGCAGCTGAGTCCACAGCCTGAATCCTGTGCAATCAGCAAACCCAGTCAGTGTTCACGAAGCTGCTCCCCAGTGGGGTTTCTAGATCAATGGAGGGCACTCCCACCCAGAAAGCCAGGACCCAGGCCAATGCCTCCCGTAGTGTCTCTCCAACTCCCCCTTCCTCTGGGTCCCCACAGTGACCCATCTGAGCTCAGGAGTGCAGGATACAGGGAATGAGTTTTCATGGCTTTGGCTCCTGCAGTTCTGTCCTCCTGTAAAGCCATCCCCCTGCCTGTTTAAAACCTCATCTTCTGGGCCTAATTTCATGTCCACTGCTCTGAGAAGCTGTTTCTGATCCCAAGTAGGAAGTATGCTCCCTTCCAAAGACACCTACAGCCTCCACCGCTCTGTCTCTTGGGATTCCAATCACCTTCATCCTAGTGCCAAGTTTTGTGCTGCTGCTAGTCTGAGGGAGGCAGTCAGACCCTGGAGGGGCCAGTACACACTGCAGCTCTGAGGACATGAGGCTTATCATAGCTGGGCCCTGGGGACATGCAGGACTTAGGCGGTGGTGACAAGGGTGATAGTGCCAGGGCCCAGCTTGAGCACTGGCTGCAGGTGGAGTGAGTAAGGGGGTATGTAAAGCTAGCCCTCCATTACTGCCTTCCAGCCTGTGTACAGAGGCTCTTGCTCACACTTGTACCCAGATGCTCTCCCCATCTCCTCCTTCCCTCCTCTGTTCTACCACATGAAAAACTGGCCCAGCAAGGCAAGAAGGGGACTGGGAGGGCTAGTCTGGGCTTCTCCAAACTCCAGGGGGTGGACAAGATGGCCTCTGGGAACCAAGCTGCAGCCCTCCCACACCAGCCTGGCACCTTGGAGCTCTGCTGCCTGTCCATATCCCCTCTCCTCCACATCATGGCCCAGAGGGGGAACTCACTACAGAAAAGGGAAGCCCAGGCTGGGAGGGCCCACCTCTCTGCCCCAGCTCAGGCCCTCTCCACCTCTTCCAGCTTCTCCCCACATCTGTGCACAACTTCCACTTTCAAGGCCACAGTTCTTTTCATCCACACTTCAACCCTTAAGGCAACTGGGGCTTGGGATGGGGAGAGGGGAGCTTGCAGCTGCCCAAGGATACCCAGCCTGTACAGGGGGGAGGATTTCAGATCGGAACCCTGGTCTGTCAAACTCCAATAGAGCCACACACTTTCCAATGCTACAGTCATCTCCAGGAATGACAGGTGCTTCCTGGTTGTAGATGGACTAAATGACTGATTAACCAGAAAGGGCTCTGGTTGTCACTAACATGTTATGGAATTGCAAGATTTTTTTTTTAAATATATTTTATTGATTTTTTACAGAGAGGAAGAGAGAGAGATAGAGAGTTAGAAACATCGATGAGAGAGAAACATCGATCAGCTGCCTCCCGCACATCTCCTACTGGGGACGTGCCCGCAACCCAGGTACATGCCCTTGACCGGAATCGAACCTGGGACCTTTCAGTCCGCAGGCCGACGCTCTATCCACTGAGCCAAACCGGTTTCGGCAAGGAATTGCAAGATTTTGTTATCCCCAAGGGCTTTGTCCACCTTCTTCCCCTTAGCTCCTCTCATTCTCTCTCTAGACCAGTGGTTCTCAACCTTCCTAATGCCGTGACCCTTTAATACAGTTCCTCATGTTGTGATGACCCCCAACCATAAAATTATTTTCGTTACTACTTCATAACTGTAATGTTGCTACTGTTATGAATCGTAATGTAAATATCTGATATGCAGGATGTATTTTCATTGTTACAAATTGAACATAATTAAAGCATAGTGATTAATCACAAAAACAATATATAGTTATATATGTGTTTTCTGATGGTCTTAGGCGACCCCTGTGAAAGGGTCGTTCGACCCCCAAAGGGGTCGCGACCCACAGGTTGAGAACCACTGCTCTAGACTCTTCTGTGGTTTGTCCTTCCCCACCCCACCTCCACCTGGCCATTTTCCATAGTCAAACATGCTCCAATGACCCACTGGAAAAGGAAATATCCTGACAGGTGATCAATAATTGGGCTGACAGCTGAGGCCAGTGATAGTGTGAGGCTGGGGACCTGGAGAGGTAAAAAGAACTTTTAGCACTAGGGGCTGGGTTGGTGGGTGGGATGGAGGGGCTAGAGAGGGGGCTGAGGAATAAGAGGGGGTTAGCAAGGGCACAGGTCACCTGAGATATTGGTAAGCCCCTCACACAGGCAAGAATCTGGTATTTGAAGACTCTACCACCTTGCCTCAACTTACCCACCTACCTCCTTTCCCACCACTCTGCCCAATGAAGCCACCCTGGTATTTCAGCCTTGTTCTCACATCCCTGCCTTGAAGCCATCTTTGTTTGGAGAACTCTCCCAGCCTCCTGCCCCAGCAGCCTTTGTGACCTTCCACCTCATCTCCTCCTTGACCTACTCAGTCAGAAATCATCTCTTGCCTACAACACTGAAGCACCTTACATTTATTAGTAGTGGTATTATGTTACTGATGTATAGTACACAACATTCTAAAAATGATTTGAGCCAATTGACAGAAAATTTATGCAATGATATGATAAAAAGATAAAATTAAAGAAGGCAAGCCAGTTAGGAAAGAATGTCACAAAATCCTGAATAATAACTAAAGGTGAGAGCTTCCTGGTGACGTGAGCAAAGAGGGACCTATGCTCCGAAGCCTCAGCACATGGCCTTTCATCTATTCTATATGTTTAATTCTGGGTCAAACAGTCATGGGTGTATCTCACCTGCGAGAGGTTGCGGTGTCTAAGGATCAGCGGTGTGGTGCAGCCACCTCAGACCCCAGCGAATGTTCTTGAAATGGAGGTGTGTGTACCTGAGTTTTATAAGGGTTGAAGTTCCTCTGATGGGGCTGACTCTGGAGCAGGCAGCTGAGCAATGAGAAATCTGGGGAATTCAAATATGCTGATAGAAAGCTGGTCAACATTGCCCTGTGTGGCTGCCACCCTCAGGCCTGGCAGTTAGACCCACAGAGCAATGGTCCATGCTCCACAGGACCAGAAAAGCTCCAGAAGGACACATTCTCTGGATTGCCTCACCCCTTATCTTTTGCATGTGGCTATCCTGAAAGGTGGAGAAACTGAGGCCTGAAGAGGCTAAGGTGCTTGCCTAAGCTGACACAGCAGGAGCACAGCATGCCCATAAGGTCCCTGTCACCTAGGGATGCTGGCAGGGTCATGTCTGAGGGGCCACCAAAACTGGCACCATTAATCCTACAGGTTATTCCTGCAATTCCCAAGGCAAAGTGTTTTACCACTTTAATCAGTGTTTTATTTTGGATCCTTGCCCCCTGAAGGGCTTCCCACAAGGGCAAGTGTTTAAAAATTGGACCAATAAATACAAAGGAAATAAACATTGAAAGCATACAGATAGGCAGGCAGGCAGAGGAGTCATGCTGGGACACAATGCTCAGACCCCACAGCAGCCTGAGTCCTTCCAGTCCCAGAGCATGAGGGCTGCCTATCACCCCCAAGAGACCTGTGCTGCCACCAACACACCCTCATTCATATCCTAGGGCAGATATGGCCCAGCTCAGCTGCTCCCCAGGCCAACCACTCCCCTGTGTGACCAGGGGCATTGCCTGTCCCCTCTGGCCTATTTCCCCCACTGTGCAGTGAGAGGCTGGATTCCAGGGTCCCTGAGAAAGCCCACAATAGAAAATGTACTTTCTCCAACTGGAAAGTCAATATCCTAAGTATTGTTGGGGGATTAAAACAAGTGGGGGCTCAGGCCTTCAATTGCAGTTCCACTGGGGCTAGAAGGTTCTGTTTGAGGGCACTCACGTTGTGGCTGTTTCCTCTGGGGTTCAGAGTGGGAAAGGGCAACTGGTGGAGACAAAAAGGGGCATGGAATCATTTGTGGGTGGACTTGGAGAATCACTGAGGAAGGTCAAGGGTGATTTTACCTCATTTGGCAGCCCACACAAGCCAATCATACACCTCCTCTTATAAAACAGCTTGGACTAACATTTGCAGAGCACATGGTACAGGCCAGGTTTGGGGCTTTATACACACTGTCTCAGAAACCCTCACACCACCATTCATAAGAATTATTTCTTACCCACTTTACAGATGAGAATAACTGAGGCTTCCAAAAGGGAATTCATTTGCCTTAGGTCTAGGCCACAAAATTAGGAAGGCAGCATAGCTCTGCTCTTCCTGACCTGGTTGCCTGCCCCAAGAGCTGTCTGGTATGAAGTGGAGATTATTTCAGATACACAGGCCAGACTGGATGGGGCAAGCATGTTAGGACAGCATGAGGGTAAGGCCCCCAGGGCTAAAGGAAGGCACCAGTCCTTAGGTAGCTGCAAGTAAGCACCCTGACTCCCCAACTATCCAAAAATGGTATGTTGAACACACTGAATTTTTTCAGTGTTTTCCCACCATATCATTCTCCCATGCCTGTAGTATTGTCTATGCTAGAATCTCATCTAATTTGGGGTCAGCTGCAGCACAGGTTGAAGATTTAGTTATTTTAGGTTTCCAGTATAAATATTTCATGGTGTTCCCACTCAGCATTACTCGGGGACCACAGAGATCCCCAGTGTACACAGGCATGAGATCACTGGCAGGGAGGCATTGCTCCATCATTGGAACTTTGGGGATGCCAGGGCCTCTCAGTTATCAGCCTGGAAAATGAGGCAGGTATGCAAGATCTCATCTTGACGCAACACCCTAAGTTCCTATGACTGGGTCCGCAGCAGGAAGTTGTAAAGATTGATGAAGAGGGATAGCAGACCTTGGAAGGGGGGCTCAAAGCTTCTAAAAGGGCCCTGCCCAGCTCTGCCACCAAGAAATTACCAGGAAAGCAGGAGAGGGGGAAGGTGATGGAAACAGAAAGACACACAGTGGGCAAACAGGTGAGAAAGGGAGAGTAAGAGAGGGGCAGAGAAAGCAGAGGAGAAAGATGGGTAGCTGGTGTGGGGCAGGAGTAGGGGAAAGACAGAGTGAGAGCTTGCCCTGCAGACTCTACTACCATTTTCTGAGCTCCTGCTCATGTTGCCTATCCAAGGCCTAGCCTGTTAACACATCCTGACCTGTCTTCACTACCACCCCACAAAGCAGGGTTTATTACTCAGAAAGGTGAAAGGACTCATGATGGGTCACCAAAGAATGGAGTCAGAATCCTAGTGACTTGCCTGTCCCCAAGTCCCTGCCTGTCTGAAGTCCCTTTGCCTTCAGCACCACAGCACAAACCAGCTGAATCCATTTCATGAAATGATAAAGCATGTTAGTAGAGAGTACCCACTCATAGGCAGCCGTGGCCATGATGCCGGGAGTGGGGTGGAGGTAGGGTGGGGTGAGGTCAGTCTGAAAAGACCTCAATGGGCCTTTCTCCCACTGTAGTGGTCATGCCCATGCCTGGAGACCGACTGTCTACCTGGCCTTCAGGATCCAGCTCAGGGTCTCTTCCCCCATGCAGCTCTTCTCAAGCCCCTAGGAAGACGTTGCCTGCACCTCCCCTCTGCAAAGCATTGCTGGTGTATTTACCTCTCCCTGTTCCTCCTTTAGTTGGAGCTTCAGCAGCTCCCCCATTTTATGTTCCCCTGGGCAGGGCTGGGGCTTACACAGCTCAGCACTCCTAGGCCATCTTTATAGTCCATCAAACAACTGCTGAGACAGTTCCCAGAGCAGCTCTGACCCCAGCTGAGGCTCTTTACAGAGGCTTCATGAAGGAGGTGTCACGTGAGCTCACACTGAACTACAAACACATTTCCACAGGCCAAGTAAGGGGTAGCAAGAGAGCATTTTGACAGAGGGAACAGTGAGAACAAAGGTGTGTAGCGTGGACTGACTGAACTGGGCCATGTGAGAATAGTCAGAGATTCCTACTAGATCCCTTCCACCCCAAATCCTGAGAAGGCCAGGATACTCCATTCTGGCTTTCTACAGCTAACCCCTGCTGAGGTGTGAATGGCTTATAATAGTCAAGGTGTGAGCTGTTAGTTGGGGGAGCTCAGTCCTGGGGAGGGGAACTGTGCACAGGGGACCCTGAAAGGAGGCGTCAGCACCCAGGCTGGGCTCCAGGAGAAAGGCAGCTGGTTGGCAGCCTCAGTTGTTTCTTGGTCTGCCTGCCTTTGCCATCCCTCTCTCTCCCTTCTCTTACTCCTCCAGCTGCTCCACAAGGAGAGAACCATCAATCTGAAAGAGAATTGAGATCATGTCCTTTGTCATATATAATTCTTTATTTTCCTCTTGCTCTAGGTTCTGGCAGAGTTGCTGCCCTCCTCCCCGCCAGGTGTGTGTGAGTGTGGCCAGTATGTGTGTGCCTGCTTCCCCTCCTCCTGATATTCCCTACCCTCCCAGGCCCAGAGTCACCAGCCCCATCTCTTAGGTGCACTTGGAAAGTCCCAAAGGTGCTCATGTGACCTCCTAGCTGGGGCTGGGCTGGAGGGTGCTGGCTAGGCCATCAGACCCCCCTGGCTGCTGCAGCTGCTTCTGTTTGGCCCTGGGCATCATCTGGTCCCCTGCAGTTGAGGAAGGAATGCCCCTGCCTGCCCCATCCCACCAGAGCACAGTCCATCTCAGGAGGTACCAACCTTCTGGCCAAGCCATGGCCTCAGGCCATTTGCAAGATAAATTATGAATTTTAATTGTCAAAGTATCTTAATGTTTAAAGGCTTTTATATATAGGCTCTGCCCTCCAGGAATGGTCGGCTTCATGGGGAGAAGCAGGAATGGGGCAAATTACAAGTCCCAAGCCTTGGCTCCAGCCAGTGCATCCCTGCCCTGCTGTGTAATCTTGAATAAGTTCTGGATCTCTCTGGACCCTGCCTACCCCTTCCCAGGGTGGTTCTCAGGTGAGAGAACAGTCAGGAAGCTGGGAGCTGGTAGGGGGAAGATAGGAGGGGCCATTGGTTCTGGGAAGCTTCCTTGCTGTCTGTGGAACCCACCTGAGTGAATGGCACCCCTACTTGGATTGGAGCTGTCCCAGAATTGAGGAGGGGTAGGCAAGGAAAACCCAAGTCCTGCACCCATTTATTTCCTTTCTTATCTCCCTCCAGGTCTGAAATACCAACCCAGGCTCTAAAGGGGCAGGAAAGTGCCCCTGAAGGCCTCTAGTCCCATCCCCTGCCCAGGTCAGTGACCCTTTGGGAGGTGCCTGGCAGAAATGCCTGCCCCATCTTCAATCATCCACTCATCCCCTTACACCAGGGGTCCTCAAACTTTTTAAACAGGGGGCCAGTTCACTGTCTCTCAGACCGTTGGAGGGCCGGACTATAGTTTAAAAAAAAAAAACTATGAACAAATTCCTATGCACACTGCACATACCTTATTTTGAAGTAAAAAAACAAAACGGGAACAAATACAATATTTGTATTTGCATGTGGCCCGCGGGCCGTAGTTTGAGGACCCCTGCCTTACACCTTCCTGGGGTCTCTGGGGCCCTCTCCAAGCTAGCCTGGCCTTCAGGGTTCCTTCACCTGGAAACAGCTCAGGCTTTGGAGTCCTGGAACTGCCAAGTCCACCTGGAAGGGCCACAGGCCTCAGAGACCCAGCACAAAGTAGGGGGAGCTCAGGAGAGGGGGTGGCTGAAGGGAGTGGTGGAATTAGTGTGAGATTTGAAGGCCAGACACCTAATAAATATAGTAAAGATGATGATTGGAAAGCCCTGGTGTGCCAGACATCATTCTAAGTACTTTACATATAAAAATTCACTTAATCCAGCACAACCCATCGAGGTAGGTCCTGTTATTATCCCCACTTTGCAGATGAAAAAAATCAGAAGCACAAAATAGTTCTGTAACTTGCTTAAGGTCACACAGATAGCATGATATGAACTCAAACATGAACATGTTTAATCCTATTAGGTTGGTATACTATCACCATTTTACAGATTAGAAAACTGAGGCACAGGTAATACAACTTGCCCCAAATCACAGTGATAATTGGCAGAGCTGGGATTAGGCCCGAGGCAGTTAGACCCAAGGTTGTCCTGACCACTCTTGCATACTGCCTCTTCCAGATTCAGGTTCAAGGGCCTGCTGAGCTGCATGATCATTAGCAAGTAGCCTTATATTTTGGGCCCTAAAATCCTCATTCAGAAGAGGGAGTGGCAGACTTCACACTGCCCTCACAGGCTGGGGGCAGAGAGTTCACGGAGAGGGGAGGGAAGAGGCATTTATATCGAACATACATACTTAGTGCTTTGTACAGTGACCCCACCAACCCTCACCACATACCCTGTGAGGAAGGTACCATTAACCCCATTTTACTGATAAGAAAACTGAGGCTCTGAGCCATTAGCTCACCTGCCCAAGGTCACTGGGCTTTTCTGACTCAGAGGCATGATAACTCATACACAGGTGAGGAAATGAAGACCATCATCACACAGATGAGGAAATGGAGGACCACAAGCACCAGGGATCTGTCCAATGTCCCACAGCATCTCAGGGCTGGGGCCTTGGAAAAACCTCCACCTTCTGACTATAGCCACCTTTTCTCCCCAATGTCATGCCAGGGTAACATGGTGGGTCTTGCTCAGGAACAGGTGGAGAGTTGAGTTATTTCTGCCTCAAAAAGGGAAAAAGATTTAAAAAACAACCCCCCAATAGATCACAAACCAAGATCCAGTGAGTTATTTATAACACAGACAGGCTAACTATAAAGAAAAACTCATGCCCTTCTTCTGGCCCTGCCTGTTCAAAGCCCTCTCTGTTCAACTGAATCTTGGACAACACCTTGCCTAAGCCCATTTTTCCAACCTGGTATACTGAGCTCAGTACACATATGGGTGCTGTGTTCTACTCAGGTAAATTAATGCCATCACCCAGCTACCTGTTCCTGAGAAACCCAGATTGCGGGGAGGGCATTGGCACATCTGCAGATCGCTAAGGAGTGCCCCAAGAGGATGCAAAGAGTCCAGTGCAGGCCAAAAGGGCAGAGCCAAGACCCATGAGCAGAGGCACAGAGGAGGCCCATTAAGCTTGGTGTGAGGAATCAAATGGCAGATCAGATGGCTCAAGATGTCTTGGTAAATAGTGAGTGAGCAGCCTGTCATGAGAGGTCCAAGGATCAGAGACACTGAAGAAAGACTGTTCTGCTGGGATCCATACCGCAGCAGCCCTTCTTAGCTCTGAGATACCCTCATCTTGCATCAAAGTAAAGGGATTTGAGATGGCCAGCCCCTCAAGTGTACCTGCAGCCCTGTGCTGGGTCAGGCAGGGGAAGGCTGCTTGCCAGGCCCCACTCTTTCCTGTAGTTGCCAGCAGGTTCTCTGCAGAGGGAAGCAGAGGAGATGGCAGAGAGATTAACTCCCTGAAATGGGAAAAAAAAAACCACACACACTAATAACATGTAATAAGTGGTTGGAGATGAAGAACAATACCCTGGTAATGTTACCTTGGTGGCAATCAATTTGGGTTTCACATGAAATAGGCATAATTATTCTACCAGCCCCGTTGCTCCTCTCTAATCAGATCCAGGGGCCCCTGTCCAGGCAGGGAAAGGCACCAGGCTGGCAGAGGGAGGCACTCCAAATTACCTTGCCAGCACTGGGCTTCTCAGCCCCTGTGAGTAGGCAGAGGGCTTGAGGGCCTCATGGAGGGCCTTGAAAATGCCCAGGAGCCAGCTTGCTCAACCATCCCTCAGTCACTCAATGGTAAGAACAATCAGGGAGGACTCCCCAAGGAGGTGGGAATGAAGGAAGAAGAAATATACATTCGTTCTATTCTGTTTGTTTCCCAAGTCACCAAACTCTTATTGAGTACTCATTAATGTGAAGCCCCACATTGTGCCAGGGTGTAGAGACCAGATTTTCAGGGTCCTGGGCATTATTGAAATAATGAAGCGCAGGCTCCCTCTATCTCTTAAGCTAGGACCACCCCTGCCCATCCTGGGGTGAACACAGAATCACTGGGGTTCCTTTGACTCTAAATTCACAGGGACTCAGGCTCTCCTTGTCCCTTTTCCATTTCCTCTTCGTCAGGGAGTCCTCCCTGACTGTTCTTGCCCATCTTTCAAAGCAGGGGTTGTACAGACAGCATCCCTACAACTGGGGAAACTGAGGTGCAAAGGGGATGATCACTTAGTGAGCATGTGTTACACACTGGCTGCTGCCCATCTCAACCCATACACCAGAAACCTTGAATTCCAGAAATGCAAATCAAGACCATAATGTTTACCAATTTATAGTAACGATGGAGACACCTGAGCATAGGAGTGCTGGTGAGGGTGCAGAGCAACAGGACATCACCTCCTGCTGGGGACACATAAAGGATTCAATCACTTGGGCATGTTTTCTAGTAAAGGTACCTGCAAACATGCCTCTAGCCCATAATTCCACTCCCAGCTCTGTGCTTCAGGAGACAGGACAAGTGGGTTCACAGCGGCACTGTTTGTAAGAGCAAAAAGGAAAACAACCTACTAACAGAAGAACAGAAAATACACTGTGTTGTGTCCAAATGACAGACCATTGTGCATCAGTGGAAATGAATGAACAGCATCTACTATTATTTGCAACAATAGAGATGAAGCTTACAAATATGATGTTGAATAAAAAAGCAAATTCCAAGGGACTGTGTATGGTTTCATGTTCTTTTTACAAAGTTCAAAAATAACTAAAACTGAACAATTTCTATGTATCAAAATATATGATTTTAAATGGCAAGGAAATGCTAAATAGATAATTTAGGGTAGTAGTTGCCTAGATAAAGAGGCCAATAGATAAGGTGAGAAGAAGCACATAGGAAGACATATTAAATGCTAGCATTCAGGGTGGAGAGTAGGTGTTCATTGTATTGTTATTATTAATACTAAATACATTGGTTAGTTAATTAGCAGGCCACACCCAAAACAGTGAACAGAGCCCCAGAGCAGGGGCCAGGAGGAAGGCATTCTAGCCTGGGCCCCATGCTTGTTAGCAGAGACTTGAAGCAAGGCATTCCACCTCTGTGGCTTTGTTTTCTAGCTATAAAATCAAATCTCTATAGCACTTGTAACAGTAAGACTGAGAGTACCTCACTGATAGAAACTATGAGTAGCCAGCATTTCTTGAGAGCTTACTGTGTACCAGGTATTGCTCTAAATGCCTCACATATATTAATATACTTAATCCTCATGATGACCCTAGAGGTAAGCACTGCTGTTATCCTCATTTTATCGATAAGGAAACTGAAGCCCAGAGAGATGAAGTAACTTGCCCAAAGTCACAGAGCCAGGCAGTATGGAGCTGAGATTTAAACTTGGGCATCTGGCTCCAGGGTCCACCCTCAACAACTTCACTATAAAGTGACCTGGAAGGAACTGAACACACATGAGGAGACTGTTGTCAGCACAAGTCTACCAGGCCCATAGCACCCGAGGATATTCATTCACTCATTTATTCAACATAGAAACAAAGGTCGGCATCAAGAATGGTTTGAATGCATTTGGAAATGAACTTGCCCTCCCTCACACATGTTCTCCAAAGAACTGTCCTGATTCTGGAATACCCTGCTTTCTGTGTGTCTCTTCAACGTCTGCTACTACCTCAGGACCCACTCAGTCTCTCTTCCTGGAGACCCCTGACTGTCTCAGCCCCCAGGAACAAATCCCATCCTTCTATGAGTATCTGTTTGAGAGCACCCTGCCTTGGTTCTCCACAACCTCAACCCCTGCCTGGGGCATCCTTGATGTTACCCAGCTCTGTCCATCAGTACAGGCCAAGGACACTGTGTCCTCTCCAGGTAGTCCTTGCCCCCAGCCAACAGCTGCTCCCTTGTGCCTCCCAGTGTCTTAGGGACCAGGCAGGGAAGCTCAGGGGTTGGGCACAGGATTGCCCAGGATGCTCAAGGCTGTCCATGGGAGCCATGGGAGGGCCTAGCCTGGAGCCAAGCAGGCAGCTCAGCCAGGATGTATAGAATAAATGCATGAATGAATAGGCTGGTGTGATACTATGTGCAATCCAACGGGATCCAACTAGTATGCTGTGGGTGCCTGGAGGAGGATCAGTGACTTGGAGCAGTCAGGGAGGCTTCCTAGAGGAGAGGCCAGGAGAAAGAAAGGAGAGGGGAGGGCCTCTGAGTAGGGATGCTGGATCAAGCCAGGTGATGGGGGAACATGTAGAGGGACTTACTGGTGGTAACAGAGCAGAGCCATCGGGAAGGGGGGAACCCTGGGCTGGAAGGCCATTATCCTTCCATAGACGTGCCACATGCAGGGAAGACAGACCAAGAGACCCTGGCCAGCAAACTAGCTCTGACTCTGAAACCACCACCTCCTCCTGCCTCCCCTTCCAGGCCCTTCCCTAGCCCCACACAATCCACTTCCTCACCCTCCATCTGACACTGCCTCATGCCTCCATGGGGCCCCTGCACAAATCACCTACGGCTTCACTTCCCAACAGCTCCAACTGTCATCTTCCAGCCATTTGCTTGGGTAGGTGCCTGGAGTACAGCACCATCGCTGGTACCAGGGATTCTGTCTGACTTTATGGTGAACACTCATATGTGCGTGTGTCCCTCTAGAATACTGGGTTTTAGAAAACAGTATCTAATATAGAAAAAATGAATATTCAGAGGCAGGGGATAGAGGAGCTGAGCATGGATCAAAAAGGACTATTACAGAGGGTAGAGTGGTCTCCCTAACCTCCCTGCAGTCACATAGGGGCCCTCAGCCCACAAGCCATTCATGATACCTGGGCCCCTTGGATTCAGGACCCACTCTAACTCCAGACTCTGGGAGCACTGCAGCCTTGACCAAGCCCACCTCACACTTAAATAGGCAGCGGGTGGGAAAATGGGCCAAAACAACAAGAATACAACAGAGGGCTGCCCTGGCCTTTGCTAAGCCCCACTCCAGGAGGGGCAGCTGGGTACTGCCTGAAATCTCCATCTGGATTCCAAGGAGTTTTTGGCCTATCCCTTCTGTCACCTCATTTTCTTTCTCCTGCCTCAGGCCATGGGGAGAAAGGAGGAAGTTCAAGCAAGCTGTCCCAGCAGACCAGGTGCTGGCATCTTCCCAGAGGTATGAGGTCTCTTGAGAGTCACCTAGCCCACACAAGAACAAACAGTCTGGGACAGCTAACCCTTTCTTCCCTCATCAGCACGACTCACTGGATGAGGGGAAGCCCCAGGTTCGTTGCTCCCTGGGCAAGGAAGGCACTGGTGCTGAGCTGTTAGCATAATGACCAGTAGGGCTGAGCCCAGAGCCCAGGGGCAGCCTAGGTTGCATGCCCTCTGGCAATCTAAGCCAAGCAGAGGAGAACTGAGGGAGGCTGGTCTGGCAGGGAAGGGGCTTGTTCCCCACTTCAGGGCCTCCTACCCTCCCACCCCACCAGGGCAGAGCTGTTCCCATCCTCTAACATATCCCTTCTTCCCCACCCCCACCCCAGGAGCTCTGAGAACAAAGAGGAAATGCTGCTGGCTGGATGGGGCTGGGCTGAGGGGCCCAAGGCAAGAACTGGGAGGGACTGCCCATTGGGCCTGGCCCCTCCACTCCTCACAGTGGGAGCCACCTGGACGGACACATCTCCTAGGGTCCCTTAGCCACCTGAGGGGTGGGGGAGCAACAAAGTCGGAGGCTCCCTTCTTATCTCCTTCTTCTCAGCTGGTTTCCACCTCCCACCCACCCTACCTCAGAATAAAAAGTGGGGCAGGAGGAGGTGAGAAGCTAGGGCTGAATACAGACAAAGGGGAGGCCCCTAATGGGTTCCTGGATTCTCCACAGACCCAACTCCCTCTCCTCCACTCCCCCTACCCGCCATTTCCCCTTTTCTCCACACCACTGGGGTTGCTTCCTGTAAGGGAAGGGAGCTGCCCCCCCAGGCTGAAGCTTGTGGAGAAAACTGGCCCCTGACCTGCATGCACTGGTGCTGGCTCCTGTGCATGGGGGCATCTGTGGTCTAAGGAGAAAGGCAGCAGCCACCCAGCCCTCTGAGCCGGGATGTACCCTTCAGGGTGAACAGTGCTCAAAATGGGAGGGGTGGAGGACCAGCAGGACTGGGACTCTGGTGGGGGTTCCTCCACAGCTCCGGGCCCCAGCTAGCCAACTGGAATTTGTTGGAGTGGAGGAAAGGGGAAGGAAGAATCTTCATTTCTTAGGCTTGAAGAGGGTCAGATCTGTGACCCCCCAAGGGTGGGGGGGTCTGGGTCGCACTGTGGTGCCGCGCAGCTCCGGGGGGGGGGGGGGGGCCCAGGGGCCCCCAAGGGCGCTTGGCACGGGGCTGCCCGAGCTCACCTGCATCTCTGGTCCGCCTTCTGTGTGCTGGGCTCTGTCTCAAATTGCATGTCTCCCAGGCCAAGCCACAGCCCCTGCCCAGCTCTCCTCAGTCTTCTTCTCCTCCTTCTTCTCTTCCTCCTCCTCCTCCCCCTCCTCCTCCTCTTCCTCCTCCGCCGTCACCTCAGCAGGTCTGTCCTGTGCCTTCGCAGAGCTGGCCCTCCGACTGTCCGCCCGACCCCTGGCAGGAGCCCAGCCGAAACCGGAGACGGGGCTGGGCCCTGGAGTGGGGAGGCAGGAGGCCGTGGATCCGGCGGACAGAGGGGCAG
>NW_005371399.1:482082-496539 GCF_000412655.1 Myotis brandtii | reverse complement strand
CCCGGGACGCTCTCTGCCGCGGCGTGGGGAGGGAACGCGAGGAGCGAGCTTGGGAGGGAGGGGGTCCAAGAGAGGGAGGCAGCGTGTGAGCGGCAGGAGCCAGGCGGGGGAGGAGAAGGCGCGGCCGCACCACCAAGGAAGGGGGAGGTGAGGTGGGGGCCTCGTCTCCTTTTCGCGAAGGGGGCGGAAGCGAGCAGCGCCCCAGCGCTGCTCTGCACCCATAGAACGGCGAAGCTGGCCAGGGGTGCGCCCTCCTCTCATGGGAGCCGGCGCCCGGGTGTCCAGCCTTGCACATGGCGCGCCCCTCCGAGTCCGGGCTCAGGGCCAATCACTGGCCAACGTGACCCTCCCTCTTGTGTGCGCTCACCCTCTTGTGTGGCCGTGTACGTGTGCATGTGAACCTGAGTGACATGTAGAGACACTGCACACTGCCATGTGAACGGACACACGTACGTCAAGGGGCAAAGCTCCCCACCCGGTCAGGGTGGTTTGGTCCAGAATCTCTGTCCTGCGCCTTCCCCCCTCTTCTCGGAAATGTCTGCGAGTCGCTGGAAGGCCCACAGGCTGGTGTCCTAGGGGGTCAGGGGGAAGCCCCAGGGGACTGCGAGGAAGGCGCGCTGGCTTAGTGGCTTTAACCCAAACCAGATCTTGCTCCCTCCTCCCCTTTGCAGCCCATTCCCGCCCAGCCTGGTTTCCTGTCCAGCAGAGGGCAGCAGGCCACTCTGTAAGACTCTGGCCACAGATACTGCACCCAGCGACTAGGAGAGGGCAGCATAGAGCTTCCGTCTGGGCTTGGTGGGCCCTCTTCTCGTACCCTTGCAAAGATCCAGGAAGTCCTGGGCTGGGGCCACATACTCCGATGAGACCAAGGAATGGAACCTCTCCTCAGACATCCAGATCCTCCTTGACCAGCAGATACAGATAATTGGCTGGCAGGGGTGTCCTGGTAAATAGAGCATGCTTAGTGGGCTAAGACCCTTGGGACCTCACCTCCTTCCACTGTACATTCCCTTTCATCTCCTTGAAGCCAGCACTTTAACACTAAGCTAGTTTGATTAGGATAACTACTAATGCTGATACTCGCCCCTTCTCCACAGTTGGGAGTGCATTCCTTTATCACACTAGTGCTCCTGACACCTTGGGCCCACAGGAGTAGGGGTTATGACAGGCAGAGAAGCTGAGGCTGGGTGGAGGAGACTGGCCCAAGGCCTCTCAGGCTTCAGACAGACCCCGAGATCCTGTTCCCAGTGCCTCTACCCACCCCCTCCCATGGAGCATGCCTGACATTCGTTGCAGATAACCTGGCTGGCACAGTGAGGCCACCAGTCTCACCCCCATCCCCAGCACAATCTTGCTTCTCCACTGTTCAGCCTCACACACGCAGCCCAAAAGTGTTGCACAGACCTTTTGTTCCAGCTAAACAGATTCTGCATACCTCTCAGTCTCACTGCCACACCACAGCTAGGGATAGTCTTGCCTGGAGAACCATCTCCTGTCTTCCATGTCTGTGTCCATCCTCATCCTAGGTTTGGCTGGAGCCCCCCTCCTAGCAGAAGCCGATGCTGTGCTGCTGTGCCCTCTGCATTCACCCTCCAACAATCCTGGGAGGAGACGCTGTTCCCCTGTGACAGAGTCAAGGAATCCCAAGCTCAGAGAGATTACTGACTTGCCTGTGGTCACACAGCTGGTAATACGCCTGGAAAGAGAATTTGAATCGCCTTCCGGGCTGAGAAAACCAGTAGGCGGCAGGCTTGGCTGAGGGAACTTATATGTGGGAGGGGAAGAGAACCGGTACAGGAGTCCTCCTCCCTTCAAGAGCCCAGCGAAGGCGGCTCCCTGGCCCCTCAACTCTGCTGCCTGAACCCCAACACAGGCTCCTGGCTCCCCCGTCTAGGCTATTTGTGAGTTACCCGTGTGCTCCCAACTCCCGCACCGCCTCCTCCCACCAGCCCAGCAAGAATAGACACGCTCATGCTCCAGCATGAAGGCCCCTCTAGACGTGAGCGAGAGCAGACCTGCAGGGGCTGGGAGCAGGGAGGGAAGGCGACGGCGGGGGCTATTCCTGGTGTGGCGTCTGACTCTGGAACAGCACAGCCTTGGCCTGTCTCCACCCCCCACTCACCTGCTCCCTGCCTCATTATCTCGTCAGAGAAGTGGGAGCGTGCCTAATGTCCCCCAGCTAGCCCCCAGATGCTGCCTGAGGAAGTTGGCATCTGGGGTAGGGTTCTCTGGGGCCCAAAATGACCCTTTCAGGGGTGACAGCAGAGCTGTGTCTGGGAGGAATTGCCCTGCAGCCTTAGTTCTACATTGCTAACAGTATCCAAGCCATTTCCCTTCCCTGTTTCTTCAAAAGAAATGACCTGTACCAGCATCCCCGGTCTTATTTCACCAGTGGAAATAATGGGAAGGGGAAGGCTTTAGGGGGAAGAACTTGAAGAAAAGGCCTTTTTGAGGATCCAGCCTGGGCTTGGTTAGAGTGCAGGTTCCTGACCTTGTCATCAGAGACCCCATAAAAGGGAGGCCTGTTACTGGGCTCTCACCCAGTCAGAGCCTCTACATGAGCTGCAGAACAGTCTGGAGAGCGGCCCCCAACCTGTCAGGGGTCCTAGGGCCATGGGGACATATGGGAGTGGCCCAGTCTGGGTCTTCACTGACACAACCAGGGAAAAATACTCAGGAGCTACCATTGAAGGTTCACCCACACCTCCCAGCCTTTGTCCTCACTGGCCCACCTGTTTGGCATGCCCTCTCCCTGTCTCCACCTGTGCTTTGAGACCAAAACTAAGACTGTTCTATTCCTGTCTTCTCTCCCTGGACTGAAATGGCCTCAGAGACAAGGCTCCAGTCTCATCCCTCTCTGTCCTCAGACTAGAAGCTCCCAATGGTAGGCCCAAGACCACATGTTATATGGATGGGCACAGAGCAGATCCTGGCTTTGGAGTGAAAACTCAACAACTCCCAGTCAATCAAGAGCTGATAGCCGTGAGAAAGAGACAGCCTGCTGCAGTCTGAGCCCTCACAGCAGAGCAGAGAAGCTGGAATGGGTTTGCCAGGAAACTCTGGAGAGGGGACAGGGCCCTCTAACATTTATTCCTCCCCTATAGTAAGCCAGGCTCTGAACTATACTTTATGTACTTCTCACTTCAAGACTGGTACTTCTATCCCCATTGTACAGATGAAAAAAACTGAGGCTCCCAGGGGACTGTTGAGTTGCTCAAGTTCACTCTGTGTGCAAGACGGCCAGCTGGGTTTTGCCTCTGATATCAGAGCCCAAGCCCTCTTCTCCCCGACTCTGGGGGAGCTGAGGATGCAAGATGAGGATGGGTCCCCCAAGAGCACAGGAAGGAATGGGTGGCACACAGGCCTGTCTGTATGCCTGCTCTGTGCTGGTCCTGCCTCTTGCATCCCAGCAGCTTGTGGGGTTTTATACTAATGATTATTTCTGAAGGCACTTGAAATTAATGACAGCTCTAAAATGGCTGGGGCAAGTGGAGTCACTGCTGAGACCTCTAATTAGCAAGAAAAACAAAGACCAGGAGTCCAGAAGGTGGGTGGGGGCTGGGCAAACAGCACGGGAGGGGGAAGGAACAAGAATGGGGGAGTGGGTTGGAGCCAGCATCCAGCTGGAAGTGCCCATGTCCCACTTTATGCTGTAAATTTGATTCTGACCTCTTATTGACTTGCTGTGTGACCAGGAGAGGGTCATTGCCCATCCTGGGGAAAGTTCCCCCAGCTATGCAGTGAGGTGTTGGCTTGGGGGTCTCTAAGCACAGGTCTCTGTGGCCCTGTCTAGACACTGGGGAGAGTGGGATGAGGCCTCCCACAGGGGCTCCTTGAATGACCCTGAATGACATCTGTGGCTTCAGCCTCCTAGGAACTCAGGGTCATTCCTGGACTCCTGGTCTTTGTTTTTCTTGCTAATAAGAGGTCTCAGCAGACTCCAATGCCCCAGCCATTTTAGAGAGGTGCCCAAGGACACAAAGGACAGCCCCCTTTTTCCAGAAGCCTGTTCTAAGCACCACAGTCTCCTGCTCTGAGCTGGCCTTTGTGTCCTTGGACACCTCTCCGAGTCTTGGTTTCCTCCTCAGTAAGATGGGAATATCGGTAAAACCCATTTCACAGGGTTAGTGTTAGGATCTCATTACTTAATATATATCCAGTACTTGATGCTGGGCCTGGCACATAGTAGGTTCTTGATAAATGCAGGTATTTTCGTGGTTATTATACTTACTGTTATGCTTGCTGTCTGCCTCTGAGCCTGTAGGCCCTCCTTATCCCACTTCTAGGAATATATCCCAAGAAACTAGAAACACCAATTAGAAAGGATATATGCACCCCTATGTTCATAGCAGCACAATTCACCGTAGCAAAGATTTGGAAACAGCCTAAGTGCCCATCAGTAGATGAGTGGATTAAAAAACTGTGGTACATCTACACAATGGAATACTACACTGCGGTAAAAAAGAAGGAGTTCTTACCATTTGCAACAGCATGGATGGAACTGGAAAGCATTATGCTAAGTGAAATAAGCCAGTCAGAGAAAGATAAATATCACATGATCTCACTCTTTTATGGAATATAATGAACAACATAAACTGATGAACAAAAACAGATCCAGAGACAGAGAAGCATCGATCAGACCGTCAAACCTCAGAGGGTGGGAATATGCAAACATATAAGCCTAACCAATGGACACAGACAACAGGGGTGTGAGGGCATGTGTGGGGGGATGGGGAGTAATGTGGGGATAAGGACACATATGTAATAACTTAATCAATAAAAAATTAAAAATAAATAAATAAATAAAGGTCCTGGCAGCATTCCCACTAGGAAAGGCCTTGACCGAGTTCTTCATCCTTTGAGGATCAGGAACACCAGGAAGGCAGGGACTAATCTTGTGTTGCCTCCAGTTTCCACAGACAGCCCAGAGTCCTGATTCCAGAGGGTGTGATGTGTACAAATTAAAGTCGACTGAAATCCATTATTCAGAACAGACCAATGGGCTTCTCTGTGGAAGGGGCCAGGATGTGGGGGCCAGGAGTACTCTTAAATCCTCAACTCTCACGTCCCCTCATCTCAGGGTCTTGGTCACCCACACCTCCACTGGAAATATCCCAGTATCAGCAACATCTACTTATCTAGAAGCAACATAGGCAGCAGCCTCCACTACTTGGAATCACACTAAGAACCAGGGGAGTCAAAAGGCTCTGGGAGGCCCCAAGGCAGAAGCACTGTAGAGAGACAAGGTCCCAGGGCTGGCCCCTGCTCAGCCTATTCACACAGCCCTACTGAGCTGTGCACCTGGTTGCTGCATCCATAGTAGCTGAGAAGCAGGAAATTTGTCTGGGTCCAGCAGGAAGGGGGCTTGTTAGCCCTTCCATCCAGAAGCCCATCTGGGAAATACCTGACGTTCCTGACTTTGCAGTTAGCTCTTCTTAGAACACAGGGAAGTGTACACTCCATTACACACACACACACACACGCACACACACACACACACACACACACACCACTGAAATAATTAAATTGAGGGCAAAACAAAAAAGCAAACACAAAAGGCAGTTTGTGTGAAGGGACCACTCCCTGGTCTTTGGGAATCTGGGCTCCAGGCTTGGCAGAAAATCTTCTCCCAAAGGTGTGGGCTCAGCTATCCACATGGCTCATGTCAGGGGGTACTTGCGCTAATGTGTGCAAACAGGCAGCATGATTAGCAAATCCATTTATTAAGTGCTTGTCATGAGTTCTGTTGTGCAGGAAACTTGTTTATTAACTGAAGTTAGAACCTATTATTAACTTAAGTCAAAAGCGGTGTGGCAGCTCAGAAGGTCTCCTGCCTCAGGGCCAAGCAGTCTTGAGTTCCAGTCCTGGCTCTATATCTAACCTTGTGACCCTAGGCAAGTCACTTCACCTCTCTGAGCCCTGTAAGAGGCAGCCCCTAAGATGACCCCAGATAGTCCCTGCCTTATGGTATCCTGCCCTCCCCACTACATGTGCAATCTCCTACCTTCAAATGTGGCCTGGACTAATTGGCTCATTTATGGCAGAAGTAATACCACTTCTGATATGAGGTTACAAAAAGACCGCGGCTTCCATCTTTGGTGCCCTCATTCCGTTACATGCTTGTTCTCTATGACAGAGGCCAATTGCCATGTGAATAGCTGCTCTGTTGAGAAGCCTGCATGGAAAGAAACTGATGTCTCTAACTAACACCTCACAAGGAACCGAGACCTGCCAATAGCCACACGCGCAGGCTTGGATGCAGACCTTCCCCAAGTCCAGCCCTGAGATGACTGATACTCTGGCTGACACCTTGACTGCACCTTTGTGAGAGGCCTTGAGCCAGACACACCCAGCTAAGCCTCACCTGACCCACAGAAACTCTAAGATAATAAATATTTGTTATTTTAAGCCACTGAGTTTTGGGGTGATTTGTTACAAAGAAATTGGTAACTAATACCTGCTCCAACTGTAAAATGAGCATAAAAATTCCTTTCTCCCAATAGGACTGGGCATTGAGACAATGCAAAGTACCTGCTGCCAGCCTGGGTGAGAAATGACAGAGCAACTAGGTGCTTATCCAGTAGAGTTGAAAAGATACACAACTGTGACCCAACAACTCCCTCCTGGGTATATAACCTGGAGAGATACGCCTATGGAAGCAAGTACAGGAACACTCACTGGGGTGCCATTGTTGGGAGAAGGCATGAACAGAATGTGTCACAATCACACAGTGGAATATTATGCAACACTGAAAACAGATACGCTGGGGTTACCTGCATCAGTGTGGATTACCCCACAAACACAATGTTGATGAAAACACCCAAGACGTGTATAAGATAATACCATTTACATAAGGTTTAAAAACAAACCCTAGACTGTGTATGGCCACCTACATATATAGGAAAAATATAAAAACATGCATGGGAATGATCAACACCAGTGTTGCCTCTGGGGAGAGAAGAAACAGAGGTAGTAGAGTTGGGCCTATCCCAAACCCTACACTCTGAAGTGTTCACCATGAGCAGGCACAGTAGTTCTCACTCATTTAATTCTTTCAGCAACCACATGGGGTCCATTCAATTATTATATCTTCTTACAGAGGAAGAAATGGAGGCTCAGGGTCTCCAGGGAGATATTCCTGGGCTTTCAAGTCCAGTGGGAGGCCAGGGCTTGATTCCTCAATTTGCCACTAACTAGGAGAGGCCATATTATCTCCCTGGCCTTGGTCTATTCTTCTGTAGAACAGGAGAGACTTGCCCCCTTCTCCCTTCGTAGGTGTAGAATGAGAATCTTGGAAAGTCTGTGTAAATCAATCTGAAATATTTTCAGAGGCCCCCATGAGCCAAGCCTGGAGCAAGCTACATAGTAGGAGAGACTAAAAACAAAAAGGTATAGACAAGAGAAGGTGTGAATTAGAAGATGATTCAATTCAACACAATTCAGTTCAATTTTACCTCGATTCAGTTCACAGACAGACAATGGTTAAGGTTAAGGAATATTGCTTGAGCACCCACAACATAATGGACCCTATATTTGGTGCTTTTATCATTTATCTCACATAAGCCTCAACCACAACCCAGTAAAGTAGGAACTGTTATTATCCCCATATAACAAATGAGGAAAATAGGATCAGGGAAGGTAAGCTACTTCCCCAGGTCACACAGCAGAGCTGAGATAGTCTCTCCCTCCATCCTACCCTGCCCTCTGTTTTATGCTGGGGGCATAGATAGAGGGCCCAGGCCTTGCTGCACTCTGGGGGCCCCAGCCCAGAGCAAGAAGGTCTGGTGGAGTTGGGAGGAAAGGGAGATGTGTGTGGCTGCAGTAGTCAGGAAAGGTTTCCTGGAAGAGGGGGTGGGACCAGGGCTTCAGTGGGCTCACTAGTGGTGAAGCAGGTGGAGGCATCCCTCCATCTACATCTTTCCATTAATTCACTCAACAAACACTACAGCTTTCTCTGTGCCCCAGATAGGCCTGGTCTAGTAGGAAGGTTCAATGCAACATGATCCAGGCTGAGGTGAGGAAAGCGTTGGGAGTCATGCACACACAGGGCAGGCACTGGGGAGTCATGATAGATAACCAGGAGGTAGGAAAGGTGACAATGGCTGAGCTGAAATCCAAAGGGTGAGCAGGAGTCAACCAGCTGTACAGTGGGGCATGGTGCTCTGAGCAGAGAAAACAGCAGGTGCAAAGGCCTGACCCAGAATGGTGGGGAAAGGCAACTGGCCTGAGTGGTTTCAGCTCAGCTGAGGGGGGGCGGGGGCTGAGGCTGCCACCCTCTCCCTCTCAGGTAGAGTGTTTGCTTGCTGTGTTCTCTAGCCAGCTAGGTCCCCAGGCCAGCACAGCCCTGTTAGGCAGGCTGCGCTCTCTCCAAAGGGATTAAGAGCAGGGGAATTTGAACCATAATAGTGCATGTAATTATGTACAAAAATGAAGGAGAGCTCCTTAATAATTGATGGTGGGAGAAAGTAAATATCAGCAGAGGCTCCCAGCTGCATCACCCCATTCCATCTGGCTGGGACTGAGGGCAGCTGCATGGTCACTAATATGCCTATAAATTATTGGAATTATAAGATGAACCATACACAACTTGTTAGATAAGTCTAACAAAGGGCAGTCAGTGCCTGGCATTGTATGGACTTGCCCACACCCTCCCAGATTGCAGAGGGAGATGGATGAGGGTTGGGTATGGCGAGAGGCTGAAATCTGGCTGCCTCACTCCCTTCCTGCTCTTCTGACCCACTGTGGAGTCAGGGGGTGGTGGGAGAGAGAGGAGGTCCACAGACATAAAGAGCCAAACCTGGCTGTGAGCTCCCCATCACTGTGGTGTGCAAGCAGCTGCTGGACAGACCTGCCACAGAGGATGCTAGGGGGGCCTGAAGAACTCTGAGGTTCTGCGCAGCCTGATTTGCCGAGGCAGGTTGGGGTCCTGGAAAGAACTGGATACTAGAGCCAGACACATAGGTGCACATCCCAGGAAGCCTCTTGCTGGCTGTGTGACCTTGGGCATGTCACCTACCTCTGAGTCGCTTTCCATTCACACTATCTGGGGAGTGTGGAGATGGTCCAGGAGCGAGCATACAGGTATGATATTCCTGGTGCACAGTAGGGCACTCCTTCTCCTTCTCTCATCCACCCCAATCTTACAGGGCTCCGAATTAGATCAGGCCTAATGAGGCTTCCCTCCACCAGGCCCTGTTTATACTTCATTAAAGCCTGAGTCCAGGCTATGAGTAAGAAGGGAGGAGCAGCTGAGGAAGGGAAGGTGTCTGCTGCCAGTGCTTGGCCCACTCTAGGCTCCACCACACACAGGGCACCCCCATCCCCAGGGAGCAGAGAAGAAAGATGAAGGCAGGGTTCTAGAGCCAGAGCTACCACCGCAGAGAGGCTTTGGGGGGGGGGCGAGGGGGGGGAGTAGGAGTGGTGGCTGGAAATAATGTTATTTTGGCTCCTTGATGGTGGAGAGCTTGAACTCCACTATTTCTCAAATTTGGGGTCTGCAGTCTCTCAGATACAGCTTGATTTGGGCACTTGGATGTCCCTGGTGTGCTCAGCTCTGGGAAGGGCATAGGGAAGGTGCCCTCACCGCAGCCTGGCCCTAGAAAAGCAGTCAGATCACCCTCCATAACCCTCCCAAGGGCACACAGGGAGCAGGGCTGGGCTCATCACTTGGGCTTTGGGCAGCAGATAGGCTCTTGTCCCCAGTCCCCAAATACCCTCAGGAGAGCATTAGTTCTCTCAGTAGTTTCCTTCTCCCAAAAGAAGGGAATCCTGAAAGTTCTTATCAGCTACACTTTGGGCTTGGGCTCTCCTCCAGTGGTTTTCTCTGCACCCCTTTATCTTATCTTGTGCAGCCTTGGTCTGTCCCACTATGGCCTGTTTTGCAGATACACAGAGAGGCATTGCAGCTGCCCAAGTCAGAGTTGAGGCCTGGAGCCTGGGCCTCCTACCTTTCCCCACACCAGCTGAACTCAGCCCCAGGAGGAGGTGGGGGAGATTATGGCATCACAATTGGTGCTCAGCATCATGTTGTGACAGCCACTGTGGTGTGGTGTTCCCAGGAGCTCTTTTGCTGCATGAGAACTCTCAGCCATTGGCACGTCCCTGTCTGGCACCTGCCCAGTGGGCTGGGGGCAGCTGGCAGCAGGTGCCTACAGTGATAGCCAGGTAGCCTGGTCTGAGAGGGATGGAGGCATCTTCAAGGGACAACTCCTGGGACTGGGTGCTCATTCTGAGCCCTAAGGACATCTTTGCCCAGGATCACATAGGTCATATGTGGGGAAGTTGAAAGGTGTCTGTCTGGTTTCAAAGTCTGCACCAAAGTGAATGGGGGAGCATGCAGAATGTGCCCCCAGCTACTACAAAGAACTTGGCAGGGTGCTTACTTTTGGGGGTGGGCTGGTCAGGTCAGACCACAGCCCCTCATGGCTCTCACAGATCAGCATCAGCCCCACCCTGATAGCCTCTCTCTCTCTCTCTCTCTCTCTCTCTCTCTCTCTCTCTCACACACACACACACACACACACACACACACACTCCCCATCTCTCTGGCTGACTCTCCTCTCAGAGGATCAGGGGAGAGAAAGGCAGACCTGACTCTCAGCTAGTGACAGGTGAACCTGACCAGGTCCCCTGAGTGATGCTGAGGGCTGAGAAGGAATGGGGCACAAAAAGGCTACCTGGCTGAACCAGGTAGGAGAGCAGGCCCCTGGGGGTAGGACCGGAGGTATGGCAATCCTCAAAGGCAAGGAAGGTGCCCTTTCCCCCTTATCTAGGTCAGGCCTTCATAAGGACTGCTGGAACCATCAACAATAGGTTGCACCGAGGGAAGAGAGGCTCGTGGGATGTGTGGAAGGTGGTACATAGGGAGGGAAGCCCTTGAGTATCTCCAGGGTCTCTTCTTGCTATGTGGCTCTATATGCCCCATTCCTGCCATTCTTGGGTGTGGGTCAGGGAAGAGGAGGTATAGAAGGTGGCCTTCCCCAAGCTCTATGGGATAGTGTTTACACCCAGAGAGGATCCACAACTCAGGCCCAGAGATAGTAAGCCAAGGGGAAATCTCAGGTAGGGATGCAAGAAACCAGGGCATCCTTCCTGAGAGTCTGTGCCAGCCCCCAGCAGAATGCTTGGGCTTTTTGCCCTCCTACCTCATCCCCCTCTACTATGGGATTGGATAGGGGGATGATATGTCTGCAAACAGGAAAATGGGTGGGTGTGATGAGTGGGAAAACCTTCTGGAATATGGACGCCTCTGAGCAGAGCACTTGGGCAAGTCCTTTCCCTAATCCAAAAAGTCATGAGGATTACATGAGATAATCCATTCAGGGCCTTGGGCACTGAATGGTCAGCCCTCAAGAGAGTGACCACTGTGGTAGAGTCTAGTTGGTGCAGTAGTGTCTGCTTTGTGTATGTATTAGTTTGTTGTGTTAGTGGTTATCAAAAATACTAGTGGCCTGTGCACAAATTCATGCACATTGAAGGGAAATTAATTAGAAGAAATATTTTAATATCACTATTCACCCTTGCTCTATAATAAAAGTGTCAACCAAATTCACGATCGACAATGACAGATTGAAACACAGGCATGCAATTGGCACCAGCGAGAGCTTAATATGTATCGTGCACGTGCAAGTCAATGTTTAATTTTAAATTGCCAGTGTGCATCATAATTACCAGCTGGTCGGTCAGTCAGATGGTTGGATGGATGGACAGTCGGTCACTTTTATATATATAGAAAATATAATTGTGTTGTGTGGCAGATCTATGGTGAGTGTATCACTGTTAAACAGGAGGTGTCATCTCTGTTGTGTGTGTCAGAGTTAAGCTTCCTGAGCAGGACTTTTCTGCGTCTCCCACATTCTCCAAGGCTTCTCGCCACAGTCAGAAAACCCAAGTCCCCTTTTAGGGCTTCCTGGCTGTGCTGGGGAAGAGCAGCACCTGTGGTCTGTATCTGGGCAGTGCCAGCTCTCTCTGTCCCTTCTCTGCCAACGTTATCCTGGAAGCCTGCAACTGGCTACCAGAAGCTGGAGACCAGGTGGATGAGGGGAAGCTCTGGTTCTGGGGGTCCCAAGGGCAGACCTGAGCATCTACCTGCTCCTTCTGGGCCCTCCACCTGCTTGAGGCATTTCTGTTACCTGGGAAATGAGGGTGCTGTTGGTGGAAGTGTGAGTGACACCAGGAGGGCAAGAGAGAACCAGCACATGTACCTGAGATGACAGGAAATGAGCCCAGAGCCAGCCTGAGCTCAGGGCAGGCTAAGCTCTAACTGACTTCTCACTGGCCACTCCTAAAGCTGATGAACACAGCGCTGGGCTGGCTCCCTCAATCCCTCCAGCAACATGTGCAGAAGGGGCTGCTGTGCCCATTTCACAGATGAAAAACTAAAGCTCAGAAAAGGGAGATGACTTGTCCTAGTAAAGCCAGGACCAGTGGCCAGGTCTGGCCCTGGTGACATTCACCGAGTTTTAGGGTTGGATAGAGGACCCCTCTTCACTGGATAAAGGATGTGGCTCAGGCTGGCTGCCCACTGTGGAATGATCTGGAAAGTCTCAGATAATGGGAGGGCCCCCACACTCTCAAACCAAAACATGGGCACAATATACTCAGATGCAGTGTTCATATCACCTGCTGGGGCATGAAAACAAGCCATAAACTCCTGCACTGCCATAATGGCTCATAGGGCAAGTAGGGAGAGGGCCCTGGTGTGCCCTCCAGAAATTTCCTAGTGCACACCCAGACACTCCTCTTCCCAGGACTGGCCTGTCTGGGAGCCTTCATCCTTCCCCAAAGAGAACAGGGTCAAGACCACTCAGTCCCTCTCCAAATCAGGGGCAGAGTTTTCTGGGAGGAGGCGGCCCTGGCCAGCCAGCTTGCAAAGACTTCATACATCACAGCTCATGATGCAGGGGTCAGGGAGGACCCCCAGGGTACACAATGGGTTGGGGAGAATGGGGAGCTGACCTTGAGGCATGCTCCTTCTCACCATCTCTCCCTAGAGCAGCCCAAGCAGCAGGCAGAGGGGTGGACCTCATCACCACTCATCCTTCCAGTGCCCAGCTCTCTCTCCACTCTAAAACTTGGCAGGGCCATTTTCACATTAGTTAACAAGCTAGGGGAGGGGGTTCTTGCACATCTCATGGCTAAGATAAATGCCAGCAATGTCTGAAGTGTGAGAAGCACCATGAATAAATGAAGGCAGGTTGGTCCCTGCAGGCCCTTAGTTACAGGCCTGCGCTCACTTTGTACCCACACATGTTTTACTGGTCCCACTGGAGAGCTAACTCCAGACCCACTTTAGAATGGCTGGCAGCCTTTCCTTAAGCCAGCAGTTAGCTCTGAACTGAAGAACAGAGAAGCAGTTAAACACCTTATTGATAATTCTCCCCTTGTGGTGGACATTAGCCAGCCTCACTCAGGTGTGGAAGAGGAGACAGCCCAGGAGCATAAGATCCCAAGTGGTTCTCGGACACATACACTGCCTGGGGGTGCCAGGAAACTCCAGAAGAGCCTCAGCCTAGTTGGCAGTCAGGGTGAGTCCAGTGAACGAGTGAGTGTATGAGCTGCCTCAGTTTCCCTATCTACAAATTGGGACAGCACTGCCTATATTACCTGATTCATGCATGGGCCAGCAACATGAGAAGGGTGGTGAAGGGTCTTCTGCATGAGCCTGGTGTGGGTGTGATTGGGACAGGCATACCTATGGCCTCCATAGTTAACAAGCTGGGGGAAAGGGGTGACTGTATATCTCATGGCTAAGATAAATGCCAGCGACGTCTGAAGTGTGAGAAGCATCATGAACAAATGCTTGTTCCTACTTGTCAGGGGAGTGTGGCCCCACCCAAACACAGCTCCCCCCGCACACCACCACACACCAGCCTGCAGGAAGACCTGGGCAGGCACATGGATACACTGCCCACCATGGGCACGCATGCTAGCACACTCTGGTTCTGTCCCCAGAAGGAATCCTGCTTCCCAGCTCCCTGCTGTCATGGCAACCAAGAGAGCTGACTGGAGTGGGGGCGGAAAGTGGTGAGGGGACCAGGCTGTAGCTCATAATTCATCCAGAGGCCAAGTTTTCCTTTCCTCTTCTTTGTGCCCCAAATGTAGTCACAAATCTATGAGCAGGAGGGGCATGGCAGGAACCCGGGGTTTCTCCACTTCCAAGAGGGCCAGAGTAGAGGCTAACCAGCCCTCCCTCTTGGGAGCAGCTGTGGCAGAGCATAAACACACATTCAGGGCCAGCCCCTGGCCCAGACTCTCCCCCAGCTGAGTCTGTGTGATATTATCCCAAATCCATTCTCACGGCCTGAAATTACAGCATGAGAGATTTCCTCCATGTGCCTCTGAGGCACCTCTGTCTCCATAAGTGACTGAGCTGGCACTAGCTGACAGCCAGGGAGGGCAGGCTCATCTAAACTGGGCCCAGAAGGAGGCAGGCCCTGCCACAGACCCGGGGCCGGG
>NW_005371399.1:454847-481958 GCF_000412655.1 Myotis brandtii | reverse complement strand
AATATAAATGTCTAACTCCAGGACCTCCTATAATCTAGGCGATAACTTGTTTCACACTCTCAACAACTCTATGAGGAAGGTTCTGTTAGCTTGTTAGCTTCCCCATTTTACAGATGACAAACCGAGGCATGGAGAAGCACAGTACCTTACCCAAGATCATAGAGAAGTAAGTGACAAAGCTGGAACCAGCACCCAGGGTACACTCTAGCTGAAGAGGGTAGAGGCCTGAAGAGGACTTCAGGCTGGGTGGCTATGTGGTCTGGGACTTAGAACTCATTGCTCTAACTGCCTACTTGATAGGCACTGATTCTGAAGCAGGGAGGGCAGTTTCCTTAGTGGCCTCCCTATTGGGAGTTTAGAGGTAGGTGAGTGGCCTGCTGAGAACCCAAGGCCCCCAGAGGCTCTCAAACCTGGCCCTGCTATGGCACCAAGAGGTGTCCTGCCCCTGACCAAAGGCATGAGGAAGCCAGATCTTAAATGGCCCCAGCCCATTTGCCAGAGCACGTGCCAGGGAAAGGCAGGCCCACTATGATCAGAGCAGGAAGGGAGGAGAGACAAGCCCCGGAGGTTGGGAGGAAATCCCAGGGGTCTCCGTGGAGGAGGCAGTTTTGCAAGAATGGTAGGATCCTTCCATGGAGAGAGGGGGACAGACATTTTAGGAGGAAGGAACAGCAGGTGCGAAGGTGCAGAGGATGGACAAAATAGGGTCTGTACAGGCCCATGGAGTGGCCACAAGTGCCTATCTTGGGGACCAGAGTCAGAATACAGTCAGAGGCCAAACAGGAGCCTGGAAATTCCTTTCCAAGGTCTCCCACCCTAGCTGAGATGCCACCATTTCTAAAAGGCCAAGGGCCCAAAGGCCTCCCTGATATTAAGCAGGAAGATTTACAGATACAACAGCAACTTTAAAGATCACAGATGACACTGCCTTTAAGCCCAGGTTCAAGTGGGCATGCAGTGGCTGGCAGCTCAGAGCAGGTCAAAGGTAGCCTTGCTGAATGCTGTTCCAGGTAGCTAGAAAGGCCCTGACAAAACCTTGGCCCACTCTCTGCTGCCCTGCCCCATGCCTGCCTCTCTCTTCCCTGTCTATTTTGCTCTTCTCTTCCTCCCCTCTCTCCCTTCTTTCCTTGTGTCTTTCTATTATTGTTCCTTTATTTTATTTTCAGCCCTCAGCACTTTTCCTGAAAGAGAACAGCTGGGCTGCTGGAATCACAGAGGGATATTTTTTTGACTACTTTGCAGATTCCCCACCTCGATGAAAACTGATGCCACCTTTGCTAACAGATGGATGGACAGACGGTGAGATATTTATTTCCCTGCCTCCTTTTTTCCTCCCTGTTTCTAGGCTCTGTTCTGAGGTATCTAGGAAGACAGGGCAGTGGGATGGCAGAGGGGATGGTAAGTGGGAAGAACTTTGAGGTCCTCAGTAGCATTATAACCCCATTTTACAGAAGAGGAAACTGAGCCCCAAGATCACCCAGATATAATTATAGTTACGATATTAATATTAACCATACTGCTAGCATTTAAGGAGTATTTGGCTGCATGGTAGGCACTGGGCCAGACACTTTAATGCAATGAACCTATAGGCAGATGCATTATTGGCCCCATATTACTGAGGCTCAAAGAAGGGCAGTCACTAGCCTAAGGTCACACAGCTGATCAGGCAGAGTTGGAATGTCCATGCAACCATGCACATGGCCACTCTAGCAGCAGCCCCCTCCCCACCCCAGTTCTCTGTACAGTGGGAGAACCAATATTTGAATCCACATTTGTCTACATTCTCATTCTAAAACTGTTGATTGAAGTTCTAACACAGGATGACCTACCCTGAACCTAACCCCAATCTGATTCTGAGGCCAGTGGTTACAGAACTCCAGGCCAAGCCTAGCTCAGTCTCTGACCTGCCCTGTCTAGGCCTCAGAGACTCTGCTAAGAAAGGGAAAGATTAGACAGGCTGAGCCCTAAGTAGCAACAAATGAAGTGCCCCCTTCCCAAGGGTCACCCTTTGCTCACCCCATTCAACAGAGCTGGAGACTTCAGGTAGGCCCTTGCTCTTCTGGGACCCCGGTCTGCTCCCTAATGTCAGAGGTCCCGAGGTGGGAACAACAGGAACTCAAGCCTAGGCCTCAAACCTGCTGTTTCACATGCTAGTGGTCCCAGAAATCCTACAGACACACACCCCAGAGCACCCATGTAAGGCCAGGAGGCTCTGCATGTGTTATTGTGGGTCTTGATCTCTGTGCCCCCAAATTCAAACTTCAGTTAGTGCCTTTAAGACACATTCAAGGAATTAGCCTCAAAAGCTGAGGGAGGTCAGCTGGATGGGATGTAGGTGCAGTACAGGACAGCCCTTGTAGTATCTGCAAACCCAGAACCCTCCTTGGCTGACAATGGAAAAATGTGTTTTAGTAGCAGCACAGGTTCAGGTCAGTGGGTTGTTCCAGGCTAATTTGTAGCCTGTGTAAATGTTCATGAATTCAAAGTAAACATGGTGGGTGGTGATGCCTGTGTTGTGTTTGGTGAGACAGAGGACTTTATAAAAAATACTAGAGGCCCGGTGCACGAAATTCGTGCACTGGAGGAGGGGTCCTTGAACCTGGCCTGCCCCTTCTCACAATCTGGGAGCCCTCAGGGGATGTCCTACTGATAGCTTAGGACACCCGGGGAGCGGGCCTAAGCCGCAGTCTGGCCTCCCTCTGCAGGAGGTGACCGGCTGATCAGGGGAAGGCACTGCCCCCATCACACCTCTACTGCTGCCACTGCCAGCCATGAGGCTGCCTGAGCCTCAGCCATCGCAGCCACTGAGGCTTGCCTGAGCCTCGCCCAGCCCTCATTGCCTGAGCCTTGGGCCCTTGCAGTGGCAGCAGCCATCAGGAGCACTCACAGCCGCTGCTGCCATGTGGGGAGATGCCAGAAGCTGGTCCATCCTTGCTGCTTGACACAGTCGCTGCAGGGAAGAAACATCTGCACAGCATATGTTTCAAGGGACCTGGTGTATATGGCATACTGTTCTTAATATGTTTGCTTCCCTTCTTAGCGCTATGTGTTTTAACCAAGGTCACCTCTCTGAGAAAGGTTGTTTCCCCAGGTGGGGATTTTTCCCTGGAGTTAGGGATTAACAGGACTAAGGAAGGGAATAAAACCCCTTAACTAAGTGCCAGGCGGGTAATAAATCACTTTAACTATGAACAATCATGCTTAAGCTACATAATCTTTACTAAGGATAATCTCCTTCAGTTACTTCCTTGTAGCTTAACAGAACAATAGAGTAGTGACCTTGAATGGAGATAACAAACGCCCTAACCTTGGGAATAGAAGAGATAGGATTAAAATCAAATGGTATAAATACAGATGTAACAGAAGAATAAAGAGAGAACCTGGCTAGAACCTGGCTAGAGAACCTGGCTATGCTGATCATCTGAACGCTGCTGTCTCCGGGTCCTTCATTCTTCGCCGACTCCGTCCACACCTTTGGGAACCCCTGGACCCACCAGGGCTGGACCCCAACAGGGAGTACAGGCCGCCCTCTGCCTGGTCCCGCCTCCCCCGCCCCATCCCCGATGCTGCAAGTCCCTGCCCATGCCTGCTGCGCACACAGCCTGCTGATCGGTTGTTACATGACGGTGTCCTGACCAATTTGCATATTACCCTATTATTATATAGATGAGATATCTGGTTGATGAAATGGATGTGTGTGGTCAGTGGCAATGCACATGTTTACTATAAATGTGAGGTCTGAGGCAAATACCCATGGGAATCTATAATATGGAACTGACCATCAGAAATTGAAGAAACCACAATGGAAAATAGGGCCAGTTCTACTCAGGCATAGGGAGAGCAAAGGACAAGGGGCACATGTGGGAAGGAGAGAAAGATTGTGAATGGGGAGGAGAATACAGAAGACAGCTGGGGGAGGGAATTATGGCTGCTGACCCATGGTAGAGAATCTGGTCAGCTGGGGAAGACCTCTAGCTGAAGGACAGAAAGGGACCCCTGAGGGCAATTAGAAGATTTGGGCATCTAGTGTGGCTAGCTGGATCCCCTTCCCTGGCTGGGCTCCCACAGGTTGCCCTCCTGAGTCAGCAGTTCCCAACACTGCTATGACTGGGCAAGTGATGCCCTACCAAGGGGAGAATGGGGAGGAGGAACTCTATCATCTCAAGGGGTCAGCTCTGGAAAAATAGAACTAGAGTCATGAAGCCTTAGTTCCAGCCCCAGCCACCAGGCAACACTGGTCAATGCACCTAAAATCCCAAGCCTCAGTCTTCTCATGTGAAAAATGGAAGGGGTGGTAATACCACATGTGGTTCCCACATGAGATCAGATGTCAAGGGGCTTTTCAAACTGTAAAGTGGGTGCAATGTGAGGAGGAGGAGGAGGACTGGTCCCTATCGCTTTGTTGTCCATTGACAAGCACCATGGAGGTCAATCTGATGTCTCTATGGTGTGTAAGCATGTGCATAGCATGTGCATGTATATGTTTTTAGACCTGAGTTTCTCAAGAGACTCTACTATGGAGGTTTGTATTAAGAGAAAAGAGGAGGAAGTGAAATTTCAGGATAATCTTAAAAGTGAAAAAAATTATTATATGTCAAAAGGAGAGGGGAGGCTTAAATGGCTCCCAGGTGGGACACAGCATAAAACAGTTTTGCTGTTATCTTTCAATAATCTCCATGCAGAGAAAACAGGCAGAGGGTCACCATACCAACCCTGGGCATCCAGCATAGGGCAGCCTAGACCCCAAAGTCTTGTCTGGGCTGAGCAGGATGTCACCCAGCAGACCCCAGAGGCCAGGGCTAGGTCCAGTCCAGTCTTCTTGTCCTGGGCATCCAGCTCCTCCTGTTCTGAAAGCCACCACAATGGGAAGAGGACAGATTGGAGCTGCTTAGTGGTGGGCCAGGCCACGTTGGATGAAGATGAAGTCTCAAGAGAGGTTGGTGGTGGCTAAAGGGTGGTTTGAGGCTGCAAGGGAGTCCCACAGGGTGGTCAGAGTGGGGAGGCCATGCATGGTTAACGCAGGATTGGGAGATGGGGAAATGGTGGGAGGGTGTTGGAGTGAACAGGGCACATAGTATGGAAGCTGGTGGCTCTCCCAAGCCAACCCTGCGCCTGTGTTAATGGGGGGCAAGTAGGTGTTTTAGAGGCTGAGTCAAAAGCAGGGGTCAGGCAGGAGAGGAATGTGGAAAAGGAAAAAACTAATTGGGAAAAAGTAGCCATGGCAGATTCATGCATCTGGGTATGTATACACTTTTGATGGAAAACTGAATTGGGGGGAAGAGAGAGTCCTCCACTTGTGGGAGGGGAGCTGGGAGCTCACTGCCTCCTTCATTGCATGTCCCTAGTGCCTGATATTCAAGAAATATATATATATTTAGTAAATGACAGACACCTGAGCCTGGCCAGCATGGCTCAGTGGTTGAGCATTGACCTATGAACCAGGAAGTCATGGTTTGATTCCCAGTCAGGGCACATGCCCAGGTTTCAGGCTTGATGCCCAGCAGAGGGTGTGCAGGAGGTAGCAGATCAATGAGTCTCTTTCATCATTGATGTTTCTACCTCTCTCCCTTCATCTCGGAAATCAATAAAAATATATTTAAAAGAATAAAATAAATAAGCAACAGAGGCCTGAATAAATGAAGCTCTAAGAAGGCAGCTGACACCTTCTCTCTGATAATTTGTAGGCTGTACTGAAAGAGTTAAGTACCTGAAGAAGCCAACACAACCTAAAATTGCTAATGAGAAAGTCGCTGGCCTGGAGACAGGATTCTCAACATGTGCCCAGGGCACACTAAGAGCTTCTGGAAACCCAAATCTGGAAAAAGTAGTAATAGTTCTTTTTTTATATATAAATAGGTTTTTCAAAATTTAATTTATTGGGGTGACATCCTATATATAAAAGGCTAATATGCAAATTGTCCCCTCGGGAGTTTGACCAACCGGGAATTTGACCACTTGCTATTACATGCACTGACCACCAGGGGGCGGCATGGAACAAAGGAAGGCCCCAGCCAGAAGCCAGGGGAAGGAAGGCCCCAGCCAGCAGCCAGCAGCCAGGGGAAGAAAGGCTCTGATCAGCCCTGATTGCTGGCCAGGCCTAGGGACCCTACCCATGCACAAATTTCATGTACCGGGCCTCTAGTTTGTTAATAAAATTATATAGGTGTCAGGTGTACAATTCTATAATACATCATCTGTACATTGTATTGTGTGATCATCACCCCAAGTGAAGTCTCCTTCCACAACCATTTATCCCCCCATTACCCTCTTCTACCCCCACTCACCTGCCTCCCTCCCCCTCTGGTAATCACCATGCTGTTGTCTGTGTCTGAGTCTTTTTTTTTTTTTTTTTGGCTTAATCCCTTTACCTTTTTCACTCAGCACTGCAAACTCCCTCTCCTCTGACAGCTGTCAGTCTGTTCTCTATGAGTCTGTTTCTATTTTGTCTGTTAGTTTATTTTGTTCATTAGATTCCACATATGACTGAACTCATATGATGTCTGTCTTTCTCTGACTGGCTTATTTTACTTAGCATAATATTCTCCAGGTCCATCCCTGCAGTAACAAAGGGTAAGAGTTCTTTCTTTCTTACTGCTGCATAATATTCCATTGTGTAAATGTACCACAGCTTTTGTATCCACTCCTCTACTGGTGGAAGGCTTGGACTGCTTCCACATATTGGCTATTGTAAATAATACTCCAAATAACATAGGGGTGAATATATTCTTTTGAATTAGTGTTCCAGAAGTGGAATTGCTGGGTCATAAGGCAGTTCCGTTTTTAATTTTTTGAGGTAACTCCATACTACTTTCTTTCCACAGTGGCTGCACCAATCTGCATTCTCACCAACAGTGCACAAGGGTGGAGAAAAGGGAACCCTCATGCACTGTCTTGGTGGGAATAGTTCCTTTTTAAGGCCAATGACAAAAGCTCAAATTTGTATGTAGTAGTGACTGGTAACCATCCATTTTTACCAAGAAAGTACCACAGTGTTCCTAGGTGTTTAGACTTCTTTACATCATGCTCTGATTTCATAAGCAAGTAAGTGAGCCTCACAGTTTCAAGTCATGGAAGTCACACTTTCCAGCTTCACCCAGCAAACTGGTACTTCTGCCAATCTTGTCTCAAGGGAAAGATGTTCTGCAGTATTTTGGGGCTCGGGAGCTTGGCCAGGCCCTCCGACACTCTGGGCTCAGCAAGATCTCTCAAACTCAAAAAGTCAAGGAAAGCCACAGAGTGGAAATCTAAAATCCATTTCCCATCTATGCCAGAACCCTGCTCCATTTATGCACCAGGGAGATGTCCCCTGATGAAGGCCCTTGTGACTCCTGAAAAGTAGGTACAAGTACATCATAGAGTCAAACAGTGTGAGCACATGTCACAGACCCACTGGCTTTGGGCAAATCTTTTGCCTTCTCTATGACTCAGGGAATTAATAGGACAGAGCACCACTCACAGGGCCATTGTGAGGACAAGTAAAATGACGAATCCAAAGTGATCCATTAATGGTAAAGTGTCAAAAAGAGATGCTACGATTTTTGTTACTATTATCAGTTTACTGGGTATAAGGGGATCCATTCCCACAGTCCTAGGGGACTTGGAGCCTCCCTGGCCTTCCAGCAGCATCCCTTCTCTACACTGTAAAAGATTGGTTGACAGCTCTTCCGTCTTCCTGAGAAACCCCAACATCTCTTGCCTGTGGCTGCAGCTGGGGAGAGTGGGGGGGCGGGGGTGAAGGAGGGAAGGAGGAGGGAGAGATAGAGATTTGCTAGAACACTGAAATCATGCTTCCTCTTGTCAATATGTATGTCCTTCAGGTGACAGCTGTCATTCAGTCCCATTCCAGAGGCATGCCACCTCCAAGTCATTGCTCCTGCTGTTCTCAACCTGGAAACCACTCCCCTTCCTTGCCCAGCTAAGTGATTCAGGGTCCAGCTCCAATTCTTCCTTCACCAGGGAATCCTGGATTTTTCCAGTCCAGTGGTGGTCAAAGGCAGGACTGGGGGGAGAGGGCAGGAAATTGGACTCAACCTATAGCCTGTCTGGTTTGTGCCATGCCTGGTAATCAAAGAGCCTCCTTGAAGGGAGTGTGTCTCTGTCACACCATTGGGTCTTTACTGGGTACCTGTCTGTCTCCTCTGACTGTGAGCTATTTTGGGGGAGGGCAGAGTCTGACTAGCTCAATGAGTGCACTGAGGGGCAGGGTGGATAGATACGGTTCTCTCTCCCAGTCTAGCCACCTCACATTAGGTAAAAAAATGCTGGTTGGTAAAGAAGCTCTCAGAACCCTGATGTCAGAGACAGGGATGGGAAACCAGGCCCATCCCTTATCTGGGGGAGGCTGAGGGACAAAGAGGGAAAGGGACTTGCCCAAGGTGACACAGTCTTTTGTGGCTGTGAACTCGAGCCTAAGTTGCTTTCCCTGCCCGTTGCCCCCTCTCCCCACAGGCTTTGGTTACTCATCTTCGACTCATCTTAGACTTTAGGCAGATCTGTGGCCTCTAGCCAGGGAGCAAGGCATCTTCCTGAGGGATGAGGGAAGGTGCTGAGTGGGAGGAGGGTCCCCAGCCTTGTGAGCCACCCAGACCACCCTGGGCCCTCTTAGTGCCCAATGGAACATTTGTGGAACAGAATTGTATTTCTTGGTTGATGGCAGGAGATGAAATTTTACCTGGGTATTATGAAGCCCTTAATAAAGTGAAGGCACTATTGGTCTCTAATGCTTTTTCCCCTCATTTGTTAACAGAGGCACTGGGTGGGGGGGGGGATGCTCAGCTGGGAGTGAGGACATCTGTCTGCTTGTTCTGGCTCTGCTGCCACCATGCTGTGTGCCTCTGAGGAAGACACCGCCTTCTAGGTGAGGATTGTCCATCAATCCTGATGGCCCATTGGGAGAGACAACCAGAAAGGAAAGGGAGGTTGGATCTCCTAAGAGTTGGGAGTAAAGGGGAAGAGAGCTAACTGGGTGCCTCTGTGTACCAGGGCCCCCATTTCCTTTAGCACAAGATATGCTTGTGGGCAGGTGCCTGGGGTCATCAATAAGAAATATTTGCTAAGATCCTAGTTTTCTTTCTTTCAGGCACATGGTGAGGAAATGCACTTCCCTTTCCCCTTTAAAGTTGGGCATGGCCATGTGACTTACTTTGGCCAATGAACTATTAGTGAAAGTTACCTGTGTCATTTACATGAGGGAGATTTACAAGCCATAACCTTGGCCCTACTTCTTTCTGCTGTCATAGTATTATGGGTACACATTTGAGATGGGTGGCAGCTCCTTCAGTCTGGGGTCCTGAGTGACAATAAGAAACAGACCTTCATTTCTTACCTCTTTGCAATCGAGGCAAGAAATGCACTTAAGCTGTTTTAAATCTCTGAGATGTTTAAGATTGTTTGTTATTGCAGCAAAACCTATCTAGTCTGACTGATACAGGGCAACTCCATTGCCTGTTTTCTGAATGAGGAAATAGAGGCTCAGAGAGGTTCAGGCTGAGACCAGAGTGAGTAATCAGCAAAGTTCAAAGTCTCATTCCACCTCATTCCTAAGCTGGGATCCTGTGCCTCTGGGCCGGCTGGGTATGGGCCCACTGCAGCCAGTGGGGATTGGAGCCTGGTGCTCAGCATCTATTTTTCCCTATTTTCTACTCTTTGCTGAGCACGGAGTCCCTGCAACCCCCCCCCCCCAACAGCGAATTGGAGAGGCTGGACTGAGGCCTTCCATCTGTGGGAGCTAGAGGAAGTCAGAGGAGAGAGGCCTAGAGGGGTCATGAAACAAAGTTCCAGAGCTAGGCAGACCTGTGTTCTAGTCCTACCTCTGTTCCTCTAGCTGGATGACCTTGGGCAAGTTACTCTCTTTCTCTAAGCCTCAGTCTTCCTGGGTATCAAGTGGAAATGATACTACTTCCCTAGTTATTGTAAGAGTGGAATGAGATATGAAGATCTGGCACATAGGAGGACTTGACACATGGGCTCCATTATCATTGGAGGCAACAACCAGAGTGTAAGAGCCCCACTCCCCACCCTCACCCTCACTGGAAATAGAGCCAGCCTTCCCTCCTGTTTTCTCTAGACATGTGCTAAAGAAAGCTTACTCTACTGTCTCCTGGGGCCCTCCTCAGCCCTGGAGAAGGGAAGGACAGCAGTCTGAAACCCCATTTACAGGGAGAGGGCAGTCCAGAGAGAGGGCTCTCCCAGGATCACACGTCAGGATGTGCTGGTGGAGCTGGTGTCACAGCACCAATCTCCTTGCTTAGTAGCCCTGCTTTCCAAGAGTCTGGAGGGGATTTCCCAAGAAGTCTGCCCCAAACATAACAAGTGAGGCTCTCAGGAAGAGAAGCTGGGGACAGCCAGAGATTCAATGGAGGAGGCAGTTCTGCCTTAGAGCTGCTCACGTGGCCTGGGCCTGCCCAGAGCCTGGATGGGCCAGGACTGGTTCTGCCCCTAGACCCAAATGCCCCAGTTGTCACACTGCCTTCCTTCTGCCAACCCACTCTCCTTCCTGCCAGTATAGCTCCTCCCTACAATGCCGCTTACCCAGACATGGCTGTGCGGGGTCCCTCCACAACTTTGCTCAGGTGGGCACTCCAGGCTCAGGACACATAAACTCATCCCTATGTCTCCAGCTAATGCCAGGGACCATGTCCTGAAGAACACATCAGTGGCAGCTCTAGTTCCTCCACTGTGTGCACACCACAGGAAACGTGCAAGGGAGATGCTATCAACCCCATTTACAGAGGAAACCAGGATTCAAGGAGGCTCATTTGCCAGAAGTGCCAGAGATGAAGCTGGATGCACACCAGGCCTGTTCACCCCCAAAGCCTGTATTCTTGGCATATCCACCCCTCACTTCCCTCCAAATAGATGGGTGAAAACAGTCCTTCCCTTTCAGCTCCCAACATCCTCCCAAGCTCACCTCCCACCTCCCACTGCTTCACTGTTCCCTGTTCTCACTCAGGGCAGTTTTCCACATCTGCCCCGGCCATTTGGAGATCCACTGCCATGCTACTAAAGGACTCTGTGATGAACTCAGGTAGCATGGATACCTGCCCCTGACTAAGACCCTAGGAGCAGGTCCTGAGTTTTCTGCTCTCTCTGCCCCAGTGTCACTGTCCACAGAGTGGACACTGAGGGGACAGGGATAAGGATGAGTAACCCAGAAAGGGGCTCAGGCAGGGCACAGGGTTGTGTGTTTTAAGGAAAAGATTTACCCAAGGTCTGGACAAGAGTAATAGGGGATGCCAGGCCCCTCTTTGGCCCTGGGCTAAACTCTGGGGAACACGGGCCCCTGATCAACACTCAACAGTCCCAGAGAGCTCCCACTGCTCCTGCGGCTCGGTCTTTCTCTCCCTCCTTGCCTTTTCCCACCCCCTTCTTCTGTCCTTTTTCCTTTCCTAAAAAAACACAGAGAAATGGGATTCAGAAGCGTACACCACCTGTGAAGTATGGTTCAGCCTCCCCAAAAGAGGAAATGCCAGGATTCCAGTTCTCATGGCAACCCAGCTCCACCCACTCCCCTACCACAGCCACCCGGTACCCATATGGTAAGATTCACATGGCACTGACTCAGCTGTGCTGAGGCCCTAGGCCCAGGCTGCAACAGGAGACATTGATTTATTTGGCTGCCCTGGCCAGAGCTCACCCTCCTGAGCTAATGAGACCACCTCTTGCATGGATTATTTGGTGGGGGCATGAACGGGGGGGGAGCCCCAGCTGTCCTAAGTCCTACCCTGGGTGTAGGAGGTGGGGGTAATATTCAGGAGTTGCCTCAGCCTAGAGTAAGAAACTTTCTGTGGTCAGCAGTAATCTAGTACTACTTTTGACTTGATTTCAGCTCCTGAAGGCAGAACTGAGTGAGCTGGTCAAATGGGAGAGGGGAGCTCCTTCTGCCTACTCCTTTCCTCTGCCTTTGCCCCCCAATGCATGACCTGGACTTTGGGAGTTCTGTTAGGTATACAAGGAAGCAGGAAACAGAATGGGCCTGGGGCTGGTTACTTTGCCCCTGGCAGTAGAGCACTAACTACCTGCCCCCACTCCATCCCAAACCACAGCACTGGTGCCCAGCAGCCCTGGTCTCTGAGCTGTGGAATGAGAAAGCAAGGCTGGAGCCATTGCCACAGCTGAGCTGCCCCAGGGCACTGCCCCTTCATGCCTCTAACGCAGTGGTTCTCAACCTTCCTAATTCTCAACCTTCCTAATGCCGCGACCCTTTAATACAGTTCCTCATGTTGTGGTGACCCCCAACCATAAAATTATTTTCGTTGCTACTTCATAACTGTAATTTTGCTACTGTTATGAATCGTAATGTAAATATCTGATATGCAGGATGTATTTTCATTGTTACAAATTGAACATAATTAAAGCATAGTGATTAATCACAAAAACAATATGTAATTATATGTGTTTTCCAATGGTCTTAGGCGACCCCTGTGAAAGGGTCATTCGACCCCCAAAGGGGTCGCGACCCACAGGTTGAGAACCGCTGCTCTAACGGCTCCCATGCCCAGGGCAGCTCATACCAGCCTGCTATGTGGACTCGTGGTTTTCTTAGGCCAGTTGACATTTCTAAGACTAATGAAATGGAAGCTAGTGCCAAGCAGGCCTGGGGACAGCAGGTCTGGTGGCTGATAAGCAAATCTTCTGGGGCCTGGCACCCACTCTGCTTCCTCTTCCCAGGGCCCTGAAGGACTGACAAGCACAGCAGGGCAATGGAGAGACATCCAGGTGCCTGGTCCTGCCTGGCTCCTCCTCATCCCACCTAAACTCGGAGCAGCTGCCCCAGACCTTAGCCAGCCCTGGATCACCTTCAAAGAACTACCCAGGGTAGGCTAGGTAGAGTGGGAGCTAAGGGGAATGAAGGTTGGGACCACTTAGTCTGGCTTCATGAATGTGGTTCTCTCTACCACCTTGGGGCCATTCTCCCTGAATGCTCTGAACCGCAAACTTCCCTGTTTGATCCCTCCTGTATCCTCCCCATTTCTAATCACTCTTCCCAGACATTTCTATGAGAGTCAGGAAATTCCTAAGGCGTGGGCCTGACCCTCTAGGACAGCGGTTCTCAACTTGTGGGTCGCGACCCCTTTGGCGGTCGAACGACCCTTTCACAGGGGTCGCCTAAGACCATCCTGCATATCAGATATTTACATTACGATTCATAACAGTAGCAACATTACAGTTATGAAGTAGCAATGAAAATAATTTTATGGTTGGGTCACAACATGAGGAACTGTATTTAAAGGGCCAGAAGGTTGAGAACCACTGCTCTAGGATAACATGGATGGGGCCCGGAGAGGGTCAGGAACTGCACAAGGTCACACGGAAAGTCTGGTGTCAAGCTAGACTCAGAAACAGGCCCCTTGCCTCCCTGACCAGGGTCTTCTTAGTCTTGAGCTGCTTCCTCTGATTCTTTCTCTCCCTCAGCTGACTAAAAGGAAGGATGGATGGGAAGAAGGATGGGTGGATGGATGGATGGGTGAATGGATGGATGGAGGGATGTGGGGGGGGGCGCGGGGAGCAAGGATTCAGGAACAGATGGACTTTGAGGTTCCTCCCAAGAGTCTTGGGGGATGGGGAGGAGGCCCAGAGAAACTGGAACTGTTACAAAGTTGCAAGTTAAAACATTCTTCACACTCCCGCCTCCTCTACTGTTCTGATGCACCAAGACGTGACAAAAATGTGTCAGATTTTTAAAAAACCACACACATACACAAATGCCAGTCCCCATCTCTACTGCCCGCCCAAGCTTGGGCCATCTGTTTCCAGGCGTGGGAGGGGAGTAGGGTTTGGCAGTTGGTGCCATCACTCTGAATACCCCCAACCCTGGGTCTGGCCCAGTAATGGTTGTCAGTTAATGGTCGAGTATCTAGGAAGGTGAGGGTTGTAACATTCCTACTGCCGGGCCACTTCACTGAGATGGGCACTGTTCCTCCTCCCCAACTTGCTGCATTTGGGGATACTGGGCCTGGGAGAGCCCTCCCTGGACACCTAGAGCCCACCTCATGGTATAGATGGGAAACTGAGGCTAAAGAGGAGAGGCTTGCACAGGACTGAATCCCTGCCCCTCATTCACTCATTCAACACTGACTAAGTTCTGGTACCAGCACTGCCTCTGGGCACGAGGGATTCAGAGCTGCTCTCTGGCAGCTGAAGGCTGGCGGTGGAGACAGCCAAGGAACAAGGGAAAACACAGACAAACTGGTTTTCCAATAGAGTGGTGAAGACAAGAAAACAGGCGGGCCTTGCTGCAGGGGCTGGGGGGAAATTAGGCTGACCAATTACCCTGATGTGTCTGGGATTGTCTTGGCTTGAGCACACTAATTTCTGCACCCTGGAAATGCTTTGGTCTTCAAGTTGGGTACATTTTTGCTGATTCCCAAACATGGAGACTCAATGCACAGGTCTTGGACCCTGAGAGAGAGAGACAGGTGGGCTCTGGGGGTAGCGGGGTGGCACATCACATAGGGCCTAGCGGGCCCTGAAAAGGGAGTGGGAGTTTTATTTGGTCACAAAGTCAAATTTTGTTGTGGTCAAAGTCAAATTAGGGAGTATAGAGAATTTAGAAAATGCATCAAAGCTGGAGGCCTAGGGCAGGGCAGTGGTTTGGGTGCCCGGAGGTTGCAAGGACTAGATCTTGCCAGGCCTCCAAAGCTTCCCCAGGGGGTGGGTACTCTTGCCCAAGGGCATCAAAGAGCCACTGAAGGGTATAAGCAGGGGCTTGGTGTAGTCAGGTGTGTAAGTACGAAACCCTAAGGCCCCCAGCTTGTCATGTCCCAATGTGGAGCCCCTTCTTGCCATTCTCAGAATGCCATCCACCACTGTCCTCACCCCCAAATGTGAGGAAGCCTGGTCATCCTGCAGGGCCCAGCACAAATGCCTCCTCCTCTGAGAAGTCTTCCCTGACTTGCTAAGAAAGGCAGGTACAATCATGCCCTACGCTAGGCTCTTCCACCCTGAGGACCCCCAAGCATGGGTCTCATAGGAGCCCTCATCACAGTGGCCATCCTGCCAGCTCCCACACTTTGTCACACTGGATCCTCAAGGCCCTCTGATTAGATCCACATTCTAGGTGTGGACACGGATGCTCAGAGAGGGGAAAGGATTTGCTTGAGACCACACAGTAACTGGTGGTGAGGTCAGTTCAGAACCATGTTACTTCTGAATTAGAGTCCCTGGGGTCCTGCTGGGGAGTGGGGGAAGAAATAGGGAGTGGCTAGCTCTCTTCCCAGGAGGGATGGATAAGTGGTCATTCCTAGGATAGACTGGACGGAATGGGCTGTGGGGCGTGGTGGCTGGTTGTATGGGAAAAGCTGGCCATAGTAAAGTCTCCTAGATCAATTACTGAGCTACCAGGCAGCCAACCTTGAAAGCTGGCAGATTAAGAGAGGCTGGGGTGGGTGGATGAGACCACCTAGAAGCTTCCTCCAACGGGGAGTCTAGGGCAGTGATGGCGAACCTATGACACGCGTGTCAGAGGTGACACGCAAACTCATTTTTTTGGTTGATTTTTCTTTGTTAAATGGCATTTAAATATATAAAATAAATATCAAAAATATAAATCTTTGTTTTACTATGGTTTCAAATATCAAAAAATTTCTATATGTGACACAGCACCAGAGTTAAGTTAGGGTTTTTCAAAATGCTGACACACCGAGCTCAAAAGGTTCACCATCACTGGTCTAGGGCAACCAGAAGACTGCTGGGGGAGAGAGAAAGGGTGGGATCTGAAATGCCACCATTACTCACATTTGTCTGCTTAAAGTGGTGAGAGTTCCACTCAAGAAGCAATAAGCCCTTCCTTCACTTCAGGAGTTCACTAGGCTATCCTTCTAGATAGGAGGGTTCGGCACAGTTATTTTTCTCTTCTCTGAGCCTCTGTCTCCCACCTGCAGAATGGGGATCCTCATCCCAGCTCAACTCACCCTACAGGTTCATCTGAGATTCACATTAAACCAAACTCACAGACAGGTTCTGGGGCCTGTCTAGCCTACAGTAGAGTCAGGGGTATACAGGAGATTTAGACAGGTTCAGAGACCATGGAGGACACTGGTGTTGACTCCATAGAGGGCCTGTGTGATAACCCACCATACCGACAGACTTCCTAAAGGGTGCTCTGAGATCCTGTGGGGAGGCAGCACCCTCCCAGGCATCTCTTGGGAGACCTGGGAGCCCCAGGGAGAAGCAGAGCTTCCCTTGCCCTCCCCAGGTGACCTCAAGCAAATACTTGAGATGATTTGCAGTGCAAACAACTTGACTTTCTGTACCAAATGGGAGCTGGGAGGGACTTTTAGAGGAAGGAGGGAGAGGTTTGCCTCCTGCTCCCTCAATCTTCTTCAGCTTCTCAACATTCTTCCCTTATCTTCCTACCAATTACAAATTCATTTGGTGTAGCATATTAATTAAATGACTTAATATATGTACAGTGTAACAACAGTACCCGACACAGTAAAAAGTGAGGTAGTAATTATTATTGTTATTATTATTATTAATACTATTACTATAATGCCCCTCTGTTCAAGTCCAAATATCATCGTCAGGATAAACTGTTACCAATCACTCACACTTTAGTATGAATTAGTTAAAAAACCACCTTGCTTTCCTGGTCATCTTGATCTAAGGTCAGCTTCTCTTGAGATGAAGGTGAATTTGGAGCTTGTTGTGTGTGGGGCATGATAAGCAAGACCTGGGCCTCTGAGCATTGAATTTCAGGGTGATACCCAGGTCTTCCTAGCCTGGGTGGAGAAGGTAGAAACTAAGGGGTGAAAAGCCTTCAAAGGCTTAAGAATCTACTCTAATTTTCAACCAAACCAGGTTTCTGGTTTGGGAGCAGGGAAACTCATAGAGGCAGGGATGAGACACCTGCCTGGAGCACAGACTCTTCCTAAGACAGACAGCAGGGAGGAAGGAAGGGATCTGAGCTGTCCCTGAGCCTGACTGCCTGCTCACCATCATGCTGAGTACTGCAGGGAGAGACTACAGAGATAGGGACAGGCTTGGAGCCGGGGGAGGGGGGGGTGGTATGGGCAAAGAGTGGAAAATAAAGCCCTTCAGATGACAATGTTGGGCAAGGTGAGCTAATTTTTAGACAGGCCTGGGTGGGTCAGGACAGACAGGACAGGCTGGACTCTCAGGGACTGGCCATGCAGCAGGGGTCAGTATCCAAGCCACCAGACCCACCAAGAACCAAAAAGCAGAAGGACAGAGGACAGATAGTGGGTGCGGACGGAGAGTGGATTGACAGGATCCCACAAGAATGGTGGGTAAAGTTAAAGCATAAGGGACTATGGTCAGACTTATATAAGAAATTCTTGGCCAGCACAGGGAACAAACAAGGAAGTCTGGAGTCCTAAAGCTAAGTGTCTGCCTCTCTCAGAGGGCCTAGTCCCAGCCCTGTCTCAAGGCAGCAAGCAGATTCCTTGCTGAGACTGTTCACTTGTAGTAGACCCCCCTCACCAGGAACAGGTTTCTGTCCCCTATAGGCAGACACCATCCTGCCCTATCCATATGCTTTGGAAAAGCCACCCTTTGGGGCTTGGTTTGTGCATCTATGAAATGGGCATAAGAGTACCTACCTTGCCAGGCCACACGGGATTCCAAATGAGACACAGTCAATTCACCCCTGAGCCACTATCTCTGAGGGCAGGGCTGAAACAAGCCCTTCTCTGGCCCAGGGACTGAGACATCATTTGCTGGGTGAACAGTTGATCACATTCTCACACCACACCACCCTAGATCCCTCACCATTTGAACCACTGACTTCCCCACCTCTGCTCCCTTTTTCGTCCTGCCCTTCCCAGAGGAGGCTGTGCAAGCTGGGACAGGGTGGCCTTCACCACACACAGCACAGGCCTCTATTTCACAGGGCCTTAGGTTCCCTGTCTGCACAATGGCTATGCTGACCCAGAGGATCCTGCAGACCGTCCAAGGGCCAGTGGCTCTTGGTGGGGAGAGGCCGTCTCATATTCTGCCCTAATCTTTTTTTTTTAATCCTCACCCAAGGACATTTTCATTGATTTTTAGAGAAAGGGGAGAGGGACAGAGGGAGGGAAGAAGAGAGAGAGCGAGAGTGAGAGAGAGAGAGAGAGAGAGAGAGAGATTGATTGATGTGAGAGAGACACATCAATTGTTTGCCTCCTACATGCGCCCTGACTGAGGCCAGGGATTGAACCCAGAGTCAGATATGTGCCCTGACTGGAATGGAACCTGTGACCTTTCAGTGTATGGGATGACACTCCTACCAGCTGAGCCACACTGGCCAGGGCCTGCCCCAATCTTCATGGTCCATTCCTACCCTCGACACTGCCCACAGTGCACCCTGCCCAGCTCCCCTTCCAGCCCAGGATCCTGCATGGCCCTCTGAATGGAGGCCAGAGAAGAAGGGTGGGGATGGAGGTGGGGGTGGGGGTGGGGTGAGCAAGCACCATCTCTAGCACAATAACTAATAACCAGCTGACAGAATGAATTGTATCTTTTCCAGTTCCTTGCCTACTGATCAAGGAGGATGCGTGAGTGTGCATGTGTTCCTAGCCCTTGGGGTCCCAAGGCTCCTGTGTGTGTGCTGAGTCAGTCAGGTTAGCAGAGGGATGGCATGCTGACAGCTCTGCTCCTCCCAGTGGGAGCCCCAGCTGCCCCAGGTTCTTCCCAAGGGGCCCAAGTATGGGGTTGCAGCTTCCTGGCTGGGGCTGCAGGGAGGGGGAGAAGGATGTACCAGGTGTGGTCAGAATGGAGGAGGACTGGGACTGGCTGGAAACCTTGAGGACAAGGAGGTAGGAAACTCCTTTCCACAGGTTGTCCAGGAAGAGACAGGTTGTCCAGGAGCTGATAATGCCACAAGAACCCCAGTCTGAGAAGGGAGACCCAGCCCAGCTCTGGAGCCCATCTGAGGAGACCATCACCTTGCCTCACATCCACCTCTCAAGCTCTAACACTCTCCACCCCATCTCCAAGGCCTTCCCTGACTCTCCTTCATCCCTCTCACAGCCAGGCCTCAAGATCAAGGACCAGCTCCCCTCACCAGTTGCCCTGAACACTGGCCAGTCTCCACTCCATAAGTGGCCAGTCTAGCCACCCTCTCCATGGACTAAAAAAAATCCCTCTATCCCCTTCTAAGTACTACAGGTATGTGCAAACACATACAAGTGACAGCAATATTTCAATAGCCAACCCCACACAGGACACACACACCCTTATGCTTGAAAAAAGACAGGCATTCCAGGGGGCTCTGGTCCTAGAGATTCTAGATCAGACCAAAACCCCTATAGGCAGGCAATAGTTCCTCCCCACACTTGGCAGGAAGGGTTGGCCTCTGGGGGAAGCTGGGATGCCTGGGGTAACCTCCTCTATGTGATAGCCCTTTTGAGGATCTCACCTCAAAGCATCAAGTCCTGAGGATAAGGCTTCCCCTGTGGCATCAGGAAGTCCTTCCTTACGTCTACCTTAAATCAAATCCATTTTCTATCCCTTCACTCAACAAACATTGAGGACCTGGGCCATGAAGGAAAGATTTGCTGGGTCACCAGAGCATTGTGTGCCAAGGGCAGTAAAAGAAAATGACTTTGGTGTCACCCTGGGTGGAGGTAGGGGGAGGCTTCTAGTTTCTCTGAGTGACTTAAACCATGGTAATTCCCCCGTCTTTCCAGGAAACCCTACCGCCTCTCTCTGCCACACAGTCCAGTGAATGTCTCCCTGAGGAGTGGCTCCTGCCCTGGACTTTGGTCTTGTCTCAAAATTGAGTTAACCTAGCTGAGTCCCTATGCAAGCTCCATCCTGAAATGGCAGTAACATCTTGAACTTTTTCTCTGTCTACCTTCTCTCAGAAACCCCTTCCCACTCCTAAGGCATCCTACCCAGACCCCAGACCCTGCCATCTTGCCTAAAATTCCACACTAGGAATCCGTCCTATGTATCTGCATTCTCTGCATGGGGTTGCTATTACATGGCCCCAGCTCCCCCAAAACTCCATCCCTTATCCCCAAACCCCAGGGGCTTAAGCTGGAGGGTTCGACTGGAGATGGGAAACTTTTGCCATCTTTCATGCAATCAGCAGAGTATGACAAAAATGACCTGTGATTCCAGGGGCCTTGCCTGAAGTCATCTAGACAGGGAGGCCCAGGGAGGGACCAGATCCCACTACAGGGCAGACTGGGGCAGGACTGAGGCTGGCCTTGGCCTTCAGACCACAGCCCAAGTTTGCAACACTGAGCATCTGCAGGGAAGGTGAGACTGACCCAGATTTCTCTCCCTCTTTCTCAGCCACATAGGAGCAACCGAGTGTGTGTGTGTGTGTGTGTGTGTGTGTGTGTGTGTGTGTCCTCAGCACTGGCATGGAGGAGGCTTGCTAAAAGTTCTGAAAATGAGAGAAATCCTCCCAAATTCCTTGCTGCTGTCACTAATAACTGAAATACACTCTTGACAATAAGGTGAGCCCTCCGGCCTGACCATGCTGCCAGGAGCTAAAGCCCTAGGCCTGGCTGTCTGGGGACAGTCCCAGGCCCTGAGTGTTCAGGGCTGAGCCCAGACCCCACTCTCTGCCTTCCTGACCTGTCCTTTCTGGGCAGTTTCCCACAGGTCCCCCTGCTGCTTCCCTGGGAGGCAGTGAGCTCCCCATCATGGGGGCTAGACAAACAGCAGAGAGAGGGTACCTACCTGTCAGGATCCCATTGCAGGCACGTAGGGATAGGTGGGGAGGAGATGAGCACAAAAAAAGAGCTGGATGGTACCTCTTGACCTGAGCTGTCTGCTTGATGCCCACCTCCACCCACAGTGCCTGTCCTTAGGAGGCCAGACCTTAGGACTCAGGGGAGGGCTGTGTGAGGGGCAGGGCATAGCTGGGCCTAGGCTGGGCAGAGGCAAGTTTGGGAGTTTTCTGGCTCAGGTGGGAGGGTTCTGTGGGGCTGCTGGAATGGCCAGCACACATATGAATGCAGAATTGTACTCCCAGGGACACACTCCTTCAGACACATGGACAAGCAGCTGGACACACAAAAAAGTATGAACAAAAGCAGACCTTAGCACATATGAGCATAAGCTTATGTACATAGGCAGACGTGCATGTGCATGCCTGTGTACACAGGAACATGGCTGGATAGTGCTTGGCTCCCTCATGGACTGCTCTGGGCCTCATGATGCAAATGGAATTTTATCCAGAGACCAGTCACGAGGTGCTCCAGTCAAATCCTAGAAAACCTTTCACACTAAGACTCCAGAGGGAAGCTCCTCCTCTGCCAACATTCCAGGCCCATTGTCTGCCCTCTGCCTCCTGCACCACCTCCTCTCCAGGTAGGCCTTCACTGTCCACCCTGGCTCTATCTTGGATCCTGAGAGCTGGGGGTATTTTCCTTACGGAAGACCCCAACATTGGCTGAAGGGCAAGAGGAAACCTATTTCGTGTGTGACCCGGGCAGGGCTCGGCCACTGTCAGGCCTCAGTCTCTCTTCTGCCCACTAGAGGGATTGCTATGAAGGCTGGGAGCTCTGATGGGTGGGGGTATGGCCCAGGTAAATGCAGCCACAGTCACAGGTGCCCTCCAGGCCAGTGCAGCCCAGGGCATCTAGTTCCTAAGCCCAAGGAGCCTCCCAATATAGTCAGGATATCTTTGTCCTCACACACTCCTTCACAGCTGGGGACCACCCCGCCTCCTCATAGACACTGACCTGCCCACACTTCACCCTACACTGGGCAGAAAAGGAGAAGTGTGAGCCTTCCTGCCACTGTCTTGGACTGTGGCCATTTGTAGAAGCCCTAACCTTTAGGGATTGCCTCTCCAATGGTCCCCAGAATCTGTAGGAGGTGGGGCACCTACCCTTCTAAAAGCTCCCACAGCTGTCCCTACCCAATCTCTACAACTGAGCTTACCCACTTGGGTATTTTGTAATTGAACTCTGCCTCTTCCTGACTCCAACCTGCTCTCTCAGACTCGGAGCCATTGAACAGGCTGTTCCCTTTGCTTGTGGTGCCCTTCCCTCTCTGTCAGCCTAAAAATGCCTCTCCTTAATGAAAATTCACATTTCCTCCTCTATGCCACCTTCCTCCCCCACCCACCCACACACATGCAATGCTCTGGTACTGCCTCCACTGGGCTCGTTTTATTCTGCATTGCTCAGGTCCGGTAACGCTGACAAGACTATGGGCTCTGCCAGGGCATGGCTGAGACCTAGAGCCTGGCACTGAGCACACAGCATCCAGCAAGTGTTTGTTAAATGAATGAACAAATGAATGAATGAAAAATGAATAAATGAGTGAATGAACAAATGATGTGAATATGTGAACATCCTTACACAAGTTTCAAAGGTCTCCTTGGAGGGGCAGCTCCGCAGGCAAGGCTGTGTCTCTCTGTCTCAGGAAGCCCTGCAGGCAGATGCTGTCCCCTTCTTCAGCAAATACCACCAGTGAGGCATACAGTGGGTGTCCCTCTCAGTTGAGGGTGTACAATGCTCTGGAGGCAACAGGCACTTATCTGAGAGCCATAGGAGGGACCACCTGTGGGATGCAGAGCTCAGACAGTGTGTGGCTGCCCCCACTCCCTCATTTCCTGCTTATGAGCACCTGCTGTGGTGCCAGCCTTGGGCTGGGGCTAGGGGACCCAGGAAAACATGGCCCCTGCCTGCCCTGGGAGTGCGTGGAGGAGAGAAGCAGGTGCAGTAAATGACCTGATGGACAGATTAGGGTGACAGCTCAGAGGAGCCACATGGCCTGGTTCACTCGGCCACCACTTAGAAGCCCTGTGACCTTGGGCAGCTAAGTTAATTTCCTTGCATCTCAGTTTTCCTCATCTATAAAATGAGGATAAGTGTATTTACCTTTTGGTGTTGTTATGAGGATCAAATGCTTGTAAGACCTTTTTAACAGAAGCTGGCTAAAATGACTAAAGAAACAAGAGCTGCCACTATTGTTGGTTTCATCAGTAGTTCAGAGAAGCCCTAGACCAGGCATGCAGCAAGGGCTAGGTAACTCAGCCTCTCCAGATGACGGTTGACTTGGGTTCCTCTGCTCAAGGAACCAAAGATCTAAAGAGATCTGGGCAGAGGAACACCAGAGGCAAGCAATACAGTTGGAATGGAGGTGTGGAGATACAGACCCAAGAATTTCCTGGAGGGGAGGGAAGAGGGAAGCCTAAAGCAGATGGATAAGGAGGCTCCTAGGGGTCTTAGCCCTTCTGTTTAAACCAGTACATGGCTGAGGGGACATGTGCAGTGACCTGTGAGGCCAGCATCAGCAGGGGTGTTCAGATCTGAATGTGCAGTGCTGGGGATGGGGGCATTCTTCCAGCTGGAGAAGAAGGGCAAAGGGCTGGAGAGCTTCTCTCCTACCTCTGGCTACCTGAGGGCCTTGGGCTAATGGCCAAGGCTTTCCAAGGGGTATGGAAGCCGCTCTTTAATCCAAGCCATCCTGGCAGAACAGGGAGGAGCAAGGGGCCATGGGGTAAAGGAGGCAACCTGGGAAGTGAACTCCCTTAGGATATATGGGATAAGAGATAGTCAGTGGGCTGTGCTCAAGGGAAGCAAGTGCCTGGTAGAGGAGTGGAGAATGTGGACCTTCTGCCCAGCCCCCAGCCCTGCTTCTCCTTCTCCCTACCTAAAGCCACCCCCCATCAGCCTTGTCAGTGTGACATTAATGGGCTGATATTAATAAGCTGGAGCTCCTCCATTTGACTGCCAGATCAGGCCGCAGCTGTGGAAAAATTGCTAATTAGAGCCACAATAAGGAAATATCAATGATCAACATCAATATTATTGCCTCCTGTGGTTCCCTGACTGTTGATTTGGGGCCATCTCTCCAAGACAATGCTGAATGACTACAGGGGAGAAAAGCTTCATTTGGAGAAGGCAGCTGGATTCATTCTTGAAACCAAGGCCTGTTCCCTCTGGGCAGGGGCTGAGCGCAAGGGGTCCATGCTCCGGGAGGGGGAGCTGGTGATCTTGTGGAAAGTCCAAGGGACTTTAAGCTTGTCTCTAGACCTCAACTGCCAAATGGGTATAATAATTCCAGTCCTGCCTACATTACACAATATGGAGGACTGAATAAAGTGCAAAAGCAAGCTTTAGGAGGGTGAGCTCAGTGCAAAAGCAGGGGCTTTGTGGGCTGGAGGAGACAGGTGGGGCAGCTGAGGGGCTGGGCAGCACTGACAAAGGGATGGACATGTCCCAGCTCAATCAACTCTAATACCCTCCCCACCCTCCTGGCCCCCATCAAGCACTCAAAACTTGGTGGGAATCAAACAAACACTAAAGTCAGAGAGAAGAAAGGCAAAGCTTGGCACAAAGGTGCAGCTGCCGTCTAGTGTCCCTGAGCCTCTGAGCTGTGAGGATTCAAGGCCTTCAACCCACACCCCAAATCCTGCATGCTGTGCCAGTCACAGGTGAAACTCACACACAGGGTGGCCCTTTAGCCACTGTGGGATCTCATAGGCAACTCTCCAGAATCAGAGAAACAGAGCACAGTGGAGAAGCACCATCAAAGACAGCCCAGACAGACGTGTGAGCTGCACTGTGCCTGCCCGGTATATCTCAGCCACAGGCACATATAACAAATATACTCAGATCACACACTCAGCCAAGTTCATAAATGAATGTGTACAGGCTGGAAACAGGCCATGCACACGTGCACACACTTGCAGCATCTTAGGCCAAAAGCCGAGCACGGACCATGGAAACGTCTCCCTGTTGAGAAGAAACTAAGATCCCCATGTGGCCTCCCAGGCACAGGTGGCCTCTGAAGCCATAACTAAGCCAAGCAGCAGTGGTGAGGCTGGGAAGCAAAGCCCAGCAGGACCTGAATATTTCACAGGAGATTTTGCTTCACAGAAAATCCCTTCTTTGCCTGTGTGCATGTCAGGGTGTAATTACCCATTAGATCAGGAGGCTATGTGTGCAGCTCCAGTTCTGGGTCCTCACTCTGCCGCAGGCCTGGTCCAACCTGGTGGGACCCATCTACCTCTTACCTGCCTGTGAAAGAGGGAAAATAGGATGCCATTTTGGGACACAGAGTGTCCTGGCTCAGGGTCACCTCTGTCCTAGATCCTCAGACTCTGCCCCCAGCTGAGGAAGGGTTAAAGTCTCCCACCCTTTTGTCCACTCACCTTGGGTTCTCTCTGCAGGGGCTTAAAGATCACTGGCAATCTCACTTTCTCATATTCCCCCTCTCCTCTCCAAATCATCAAGTTCTTTACAGTTCCCTAAGGAAACAACAGAGACCAAAAAGAGAGAAGGCAGAGAGAAGGCAAGCACCCAAGGAAGGAACAGAGGCCATCTCAGCTGGTCCTGGAGCCCCTCCCCTCACAGGGCTAGCCCACTAGAGTGGGGAAAGGGGAGCGGATTCACACCTCCCTGTTTCGCCTACCAGGAGCACTCTCCATCACTCCGTTTTCCCTAGAAAATATCCACTGGGCATAAGCGAAGATCAGGTGGTATCTCCTTCAGAAAGCCCTCCGGGACAACCTCTCTAGGTCAGGAGCCTTCTCTGGCTCTACATCCCCTTATGCTTCCCTCCATCACTGTTCCACAATCAAGGCTGAAAACTTAGATGCCTATAGGGGCCAGAGAGGAAATGACAGTGAGTGAATGGGTGCAGGTAATGCAATCAAGAGTGAGCAGGACTTGAAAAGTGGAGAGCATATGCCCTAAGGTGTTAACACCAAGTCACTTTATGGCCCAGCAATCACGCTCCAGGGATAAACCCAACCCACAAAACCATTACACAAATGTTCATAGCGGTATTATACAGTGAAATTTGTGCCCTGGGGGTGGGGGGGGGTGTCCCTCAGCCCAGCCTGCATCCTCTCCAATCTGGGACCCCTTGGCTGGCTCCCAACTGCTCGACTGCCTGCCTGCCTGATTGCTCCTAACTGCTTCTGCCTACCAGCCTGATCACGCCCTAACCACTCCCCTGCCAGCCTGATCGACGCCTAACTGCTCCCCTCCCGGCTCGATCACCCCCAACTGCCCTCCCCTGCTGGCCTTGTTGCCCCCAACTGCCCTCCCCTGCTGGCCTGATTGACCACAACTGCCCTCCCCTGCTGACCATCTTGTGGCGGCCATCTTGTGACAACATGGGTGCAGCCATCTTATGACCACATGGGGGCAGCCATCTTGTGTGAGGGTGTGATGGTTAATTTGCATATTACCTCTTTATTATATAGCTGCCAAAAAGTATAAACAGTCCACATGTTCCTGAATGAACAGATAAACAAATGTGGCATAGCAATAAAATGGAATATTATTGGGCCATAACAAAAAATGAAATACTGGAGAGAGAAAAAATGGCGGAGGTATAGACGGACGTGTCCCGTGCCTTGTCCCGGAGCTGTTAGGGTGAGCAGCTGAAGCGGGTAACATACAGCCCGAATAAGCAGAAGATATTCAGCTGAGAGACAGTTTGCAGCCGGGAATGGCGGAGGAATCCTTGAGAAAGCGGATTGAAAGTTGGAGACTGCGGCTGAAATCTCTCCCGGATCGCCGGCTCAGCCGCAGAGACGGCGCCATCTTGAGTGGCTGTTTTTTGGAAACATATACTGTACACCCAAAGACCCGGCATCCAGAGATCAGCTGCTAACCGGAGACACCGGATCTGGGACAGCGCAACTACGTGGAGTCCTGCTTCTCATGGAAAGGTCATGTCTCGCCTGAAGGTGCGGTTGGCAATTCAGGTTGGGGAAAGGAGTGTGCGCGGGAAGGTCTTTGCCCCACAAAGACCGCAGCCTTTGGGCCAGTGTGTTCCGCGAGTGTGGAAGAGCACCCACAGGGCTGCTGGCAGAAGGGAATGCTTAAAATTACCCCATAGCTGGACTGGATGCAAAAAGGCAACCTCAGATTTTGCCTGTGTGCAGGCTACTCAATGTAAGGAGAGAGAGGGTGCATGGAAGAGACTGTGTGGGCTGGAAGGTGCAGGGTTGCGAATTCGCGCAACTCTGCAGGCTCTTGCTTTTTTTTTGTTTTTTGTTTTTTTTCTTTTTTTCTTCTTTCTCTTCTCCTTAAATCTTTGCGTTTGATTATTAAACCCAGTGCATGGGATTTCCCAGTTGGGGACACTCGCAGAGACTGCAGGGGAAAGTTGTCTTTGTGGAATCTGGGAAACAGAGCGGGGTAACGATTAAAGAACCAGCTCTGGGCAGTGGACTTCCTCAAA
>NW_005371399.1:453965-454313 GCF_000412655.1 Myotis brandtii | reverse complement strand
AATTTTACCTCTATGCTAAAACCCTCTTCCTCACTTTTCCCCTTTTGTTGTCCTGTTTCTCTTACCCTATTCCTGCTTTAGGTTTTCCCTATTCCTTCTTTTTACCCCCTCTCAAAATTTCACCCTACTTATATATCCTACTTCCAATCCACTGCTCTAAATCCTTATACACCTCTTCCTTATCTTTCTTCACTATCCAAATTTTTTTCTTCTTTTATCTTTTTACTGTTTTGTTTCTGTTTGCTTGATTGTTAAGTATATTGTTTTTTTGTTGTTTTTTTTTTAGGATTGGTTGTGAGGTTGTTTTGCTTTTTCTTTTTATTTTTTTCTGCTGCCCCCCCCCCTCCC
>NW_005371399.1:442324-449119 GCF_000412655.1 Myotis brandtii | reverse complement strand
TGAACAATAATAGATACAGAGGCAGAGCTGCCTCAAACAGATTGTCAAACTACAGTGGGAAGGCCGGGGAGGGTTGGGGGGCAGGAGGGAGGGGGGTAAGAGATCAGCCGAAGGACTTGTATGCATGCATATAAGCATAACCAATGGACATAAGACACTGGGGGTAGGGGATGCCAGGGGATTGTCAAGGGCAGAAAAAAAAAAGGAGACATATGTAATACTTTTTCTAATACTTTAAGTAATAAAACAATAAAAAGGAAAAAAAATCCTTAAAAAAAATGAAATACTGATCCATGGTACCACATAGATAAATGTTGAAAATATTATGCTAAAGTAAAGAAAACAGACACAAAGGCCACATATTGTATGATTCCATTTACAAAAACTATCCAGAAAGGCAAATCCATAGAGACAGGAAGATTAGTGATTGCCAGGGCTTGGGGGTTGGAGAGAGAGGACTACTAATAAGTATAGGGTTTCCTTTTGAGGTGATATAGTGCTCTGGATTTAGTGATGATGTTGTACAATCTTGTGAATATACTAAAAAAGACTGAATTGTACACTTTAAAATGGTGAGTTACATAGTATGTGAATTATATCTCAATTTACAAAAAAACACACAAATTTTTAAAAATGAAACAAAACACATTCACAAGCCACATCCCTGGTTGGAGCCCCCAGTTTTCAACCTCTAGGTCATACATCTGTTACCCCCAAGAATGGAGAGTCAGCCCCACCTGGGGGCTCTCCATTGCCCTCAGAGCTGGCACCACAAGGTCAGGTACTTGACCCATAGCAGTGACAACTGCAGCATAATACCCCAGAATACATTTTGTGCTTTGCAAAACCTCCCTCAGATGGCTCTGGTCCAGAGTCACAGCCATGTCTCAAACAAGGCAACTGAGGCCCAGGTTCAAGGTTGCCTGTCCTAAAGTGACATGGCAAGCTGGAGGCAGAACTGAGAAGAGAGGCCAGGCCTCCTGACTCAGTGGCCAGCCTCTGGTGGGCAGAGGCAGGTGGACATAAAAGTGCAGGCAACTCTGCTGCTGCTTCCTGCCTCAAGGCCCTTCAGGTCCCCTGGTAGGCTTCAGCATCAAATGTACCTGATGGATTCCTTTTGAGGCTCTGAAGGCAGCTCAGACATGGCAACAAGGCCTCTGCCCCTCACTCCTTCTTCAGCACCACCCCCGGGAGCTGCAGTGGCTTCCTACAATCCCCAGACCTGGCCAGCACCATAACTTAAACACCCAGTTTCTCAGAGACCCAGAACAGCTTGACTGGATGCTCTGGGTTGCCAGGGACACAGGCTTGTCAGAGAGCCTCAAGTGCAGAAAGACTTAGGTAGAGTGACCAACCATCCTGGAACGTAGAGCTGCTGAAACTGGGACAGTCCTGGGCAAGATGGGGCAGTTGGCCACCATGCCTCAGAGGACCTCATCCCCTTCCTCTGCCTTAGTGGGTGAGCCATGGGTTGGGGGAGGGAGCTCCTCTCCTGAGAGGCCTTCTGTTCCTTCCTCTCGTGCTTACCTTCTCTTTTTCTCAGCCATCCTCCCTCCCAGAACCTTCCATTAGCAGAAAGGAATCCTTTCTTTCAGCTTCTCCTTCAGATCCCTCAAGGAAAGCAGGTTTCTGGAACCAGCCCCTTGAGCACCCTGTGTCTGTGGAGATGCCCCCAGGGCCATTAGGCAAAGGGAACAGATGGTAGGGTAAGGCCCTTTACTCCTTCAGCCATGGCCTCCCTATAGACTGTCAGCCCCTGGAAGGCAGAGAACTAGTTTCTGTTTGATTCACAGCTGTGACTCTGGTCTAGAAGGCTAGGTGTCCATTAAATATTTGCTGAATGAATGATTGAGTCCAGTTTCCACTTTAGGCTTTCCTATGATAGGTTTGAACTGAAGAAAAAAAAAAGAGTTTGGAAACTACTAGCCTCAGGAATAAATTCTAAGGTCTTCAGCTGGCCATGGAGGTCTCCTCCATATGACCCCTCACACCCCCCAGCCTTCCCCCAACTCACTGACAGACCCTACCCCAACACCACCAGAGACCCAGGCCTTTGCTCATGTAAGCCCCTTCCTAGAGCACTCTCAGCTCCTCACCTCCCAGAAGTCTCACTTGGTCACTACCTGGCCCCTCCCTCACATTCCCTCCCCAGCTGAGCCCTGGCAGTACATTTGGGAGGATGTGCTGATTAGAATGAAGGAAGAGCTGAAGGTTGTGCTTGACTGCAGGTTGCCCAGGACCTGGGCAGCCTCAAGCTGAAGGGGTGTCTGGGTGTCTCAGGGTCTGACTGCCAGCATTTGGGAGCAAGGCCAGGGATGGCTGACAGGGGAAGGGACGGGAAAAGAGAAAGGGGGAGGGATAAGGAAAGGAGGATAGGGAAGAGGAGAGAAAAAGATAGGGAGGAAAAGGGGAGATGAGGGAAGAGCTGCTCTTAGCCCCAAGGTCCCAGAAAGGCTAAGACAGCGATGAGGTGATTGGGCAGCTGGTCACATGATATTCCCCAAAGACACCTATTAATCCCCCTGTGCAGACTGAAGGGGAAAGGAAGCCCCTCTGGGGAAAAATGTCTGTTTTAGACAAGCAGTCACATTTTTCTACTCCCCTGTCCTCATGCACCAGTGGGGTAGGAAGCAGCCTGATACTATCTTGGCCTCTTTCTATGTCTTCCTTTAGGCTAAGAAGTTCAGCCACCCTCTGGGTGACCTCTAGGGTTAGACCCTCATGACCCTGGTTACAGATTGAGCCCTGACCCTTGTCCTATAGTGAGCCCTGATCCTATTCATACATTGAACCTTGAGCCTAGTCACACATTGAGCCCGACCCTGCTTACATGCTGACTCCTAATCCTGCTCACACACTGAGCCCTGCCCCTAACAGGGTATACCATCCCTCTAAGAACTAAAGGGCAATCCAGGGACCTTAGCCTCTCCTCCTACTACTCCTCAGAGCAGATGACAGATCCAGTCTGTGAGTGTCAAGAGACCGATCCCAGCACTGAGTGCCTGCTGGCAGCTGTCCCAAGGTGGCTCAGGAGTGGCTGATATGACCTCAAGATCAAGACTGAGAATGTGATTAGCCTTCTCTGATACCAGGCCACAGCAGTGTCTATGAGCCCAGCCATTAGTTTCTACAGAGAAGATGCTTTCCCCCAAAGCACTCCCACTTCACCCCCACCCCGCCCCAACACCTCCCACAGGGATCCAGCTCCACCTCCTTCACTTCCTCACGTGTTCCAAAAAAGCTGTGAATTGCTGGAAACCTGCCCCTCCCCTTCACATCACACTGATTCCCATTCAGTGTTCTCAGTTGGTGTCAACTAATTCCTACAGAGGTGTTAACAGATAGTTAAGATGTCAGCTATAAACTTAAAGTGTGATTCCCCACTAGGAGCATTTTGGTTTTAACAGGTTGCTCTTAGAAATGGGAAAACCTTTAAGACGTAGTAATATGGCAGAGTGGGGTTTGGGGGTGTTTGGTGCCTAGAGCCCTTCAGGCCTTCCTGGAACCTTCTTTCCCTCCCCTTCACCCAGGGTCAACAGAATTCAGGCTCTGGAGCCCAGAGAGCTGCCTTTCAGTCTCAGCTCCACCTACCTCTCTGAACCTCAGATTCTTTGTCTGCAAATGGGTATATAGAATACCAACCTTGCAGAATTGTGACAAAGTCCTTCATACTTGAGAGCTCCCAAGGTCCCTAATCTCCCCTTGCCTGTCCCTCATTGAAGGTTACTGTGTCAGCTCTCCTGCCTCCCACCTCCTCACACTCTACTATCAATCAATCACCAAGTCTGTCCATTCTCTCCATTTCTTAAATCTCTACCCAGGCAAAGATCAGTGGAATCAATCACCAAGGCCTGGACAGATACAAGACAATGGGGACACTGAGCAGGTGATGGGAATGGAGTTTCAGAAAAGCAATGAAAGAATGGCTTACTCAATAAATAGTATCAAAAAAGCTGGTCATTTGGGGGAAAAACACTTAGATCCCTACCTCAAACCACACACATTAAAACATTCTGGATGAACAGAGATTTAAAGATTATTAAGTATCATAAACAACTAAAAAACAATATAAGACAAAATTTTCAAAACTTTGCAGTGGAAAAGAGTGACAGACTTGACCACAGAACAATTTAAAACTTTATAGGGGTTTTAAAAACCTCACAGACACCATAAACTTAAATCTAAACAAAATGAAATAAAAGCCATAAAACTATGAAAAAACATTTGCAACATGTGACAGATAAAGGGTTAAATCCCTTACCCTCTTATAAATCAATTTACTCTTGCAAGTCAATAAGATGCATTTCACATGCACACACTATTCCCCATCACTGAACCAAGGTCGCCTGTGACCTCCTCGGGGCTAATGCATGATCAATGCTCAGTCTACATCTTACTTGACCTCACACTTGAAACACAGCTTGCCCTTGGCTTTCAGGACACCACACTTGCTTGGTTCTCCTCCACCTCGCTTGTTGCTCCTATTCAGTAAACTTTTCGATTTCTCCTCAGCTCCCCAACTTCTAGCTGAAGGAGGCCCTAAGGCTGGGTCTTTGGTCCTTCTTTTCTATCTATTTTCAATACCTTGATGCTCATTCAATTTCACAATTTTAAATACCATCTTTATACTAATGACCCCAAATTTGTATCTCTAGCCCAGGCCTATTCCCTAAATTCCAGCCTCATTTATTCAACTGTCAACTCCACATTTATATGTCGATGTCTACTGGCACCTCAACTGTAAGTCCACAGCCAGAGCCTGCTCATCAGTGTGCCTTCTTGGCAGTCACACAGGGCTTCACAGTCAGGAGGGCTGCAGGCTTGGTTTAATGCTCTACAGTCACCACTTGGAAATTCTTTTTTGTTTTGTTTTGTTTTGGCCTCACCCAGGAACATGATTTTATTGATTTTTAGAGACAAAGGAAGGGGGAGAGAAAGACAGAGAAACATAAATGTGAGAGAGAAACACCAATTAGTTGCCCCCCATGCTCACCCTGACAGGGGATGGAACCAGCAACCTTTTGGTGTACAGGATGACACTCCAACCAACCAAGTCACCTGGCCAGGGCAACACGTGGAAACTTCTACTTGGGAATTTTCAATAATTTTTTTTTTTAAACAGAGGGCCACCCATTTTCATTTTGCTCTGGGCCCCACACATTATGTAGCTAATCCTGTCTACAGTGGAACTTCCCCACTCCAAACCCACTACTCCCTATTCTCCACTTGATCTCTGTTGTTGGCAGCCCCACCCTTCTAGGTATTTGGGCCAAACCCATTAGAATCATTGTTATGGACTGAATATTTGTGTCTCCAATATTCATGTGTTGAAGTCCTCACTTTAATATAATGGTTCTTTGGAGGTGAGGCCTTTGAGAGGTAATGGGTTAGAAGAAGAGATCCCGAGGGTGGGTTCCTCGTGATGGAATGAATGTCCTTATAAGGAGAAGGAGAGATACCAGAGCTCTCTTTCCACCTGTACACAAAGAAGAGATCTTGTGAGCACAAGCAAGCCAAGCAGAGGGTCCTTGCCTAGAACTGAGTCTACTAGCATCTTGATCGTGGATTCCTAGTCTCCAGAAGTGTAAGAAATAAGTGTACTGTTTAAGCCAATCTGCCTATGGTATTTGGTTATGGCAACCCAAGATGACTAAGATAGTAATCTGGCTTCCTCTCTCTCACACACACTCTCTCATCCAATCTGTTAGCTAATCCCATTGGCTCTACTATGAACATTCACCTAGAATCCATCCATGTCTCCCCACCTCCACTAAGACCCCCTAGTCCAACCCCCCACCATCCCTCCCCTGGATCATTGCAACAGACTGACTGATCTCCCTCCTTTACAGCAGCAAGAATGATCTGGTTAAAATGAAATTCAGATCATCATGTCACTAATCAGAAAATTCTATGGCTCCCTGCTTCATCCTAAGGAAAAGTCAGGTGCTTAGGGTGACCCACAAGGCCCTGAATACATGACTTTTGATCCCTCCCTGGCTGTACCTACCATTCTCTCCTCACTCACCCTGTTTTAGCCACACTGGCCTTCTTACTGAGCACTGAACATACCAGGCCTGCTCCTCACTCAGGGTCTCTGACATCCACATGGCTCATTCTCTTGCTTCCTACAGGTCTTTCTTTCTTTTTATTTTATTTTTTATCTTTATTGTTGTGAGTATTACAGATGTTCCTCTCCCCCCTATTGCCCCCTCCACCCAGTTCCTGCCCCACCCCAGGCCTTTGCCACCCTATTGCCTGCATCCATAGGTAAAGCATATCTACACTAATAAAAGACAAACATGCAAATTGACCGTACCTTTGCTACGCCTTAAGCCACGCCCACCAGCCCATCAGAGCGACTATATGCAAATTAACCCAACCAAGATGGCGGCCGGCAGCCACGCAGCTGGAGCAAGCAGGAGGCTTGGTTGCCCCAATGATGGAGGAAGCCAACTTCCCGCCTGCCACGGCTGGCTCTGAGCTCCACTCAAAGCAACAAAGTTTCAATTATAGAAGGTAAATAAATCCCAGAATAAAAAAAAGAAAAAAAGGAGAGGTTGGGAGCTTCCGTCGCTGGGGGAGCTTGGCCAGCCTGAAAATGGCCCTCAGCCCCTCACCCAGACTGGCCAGGCACCCCCGTGGGGACCCCCACCCTTAAGGGGGTATGGCCAGCCTGAAAACAGCCATCAGCCCCTCACCCAGGCTGGCCAAACCTCCATGGGGTGAGGGTCCCCACTGGGGCGAGGGGCTTGACCAGCCTGCAAACAGCCATCAGCCCCTCACCCAGGCTGGCCA
>NW_005371399.1:435917-442078 GCF_000412655.1 Myotis brandtii | reverse complement strand
TGCACCAGGTCTCTATCCTATATAATAAAAGGGTAATATGCAAACTGACCCTAACAGCAGAAAGACTGGGAATGACTGGTCACTATGACACACACTGACCACCAGGGGGGCAGATGCTCAATGCAGGAGATGCCCCTTGGTAGTCAGTGCGCTCCCACATGAGGGAGCTCTGCTCAGCCACAAGCCAGGCTGACGGCTGCCAGTATAGTGGTGGTGGTGGGAGCCTCTCCCGCCTCCTCAGCAGCGCTAAGGATGTCTGACTGCAGCTTAGGCCTGCTCCCCGCTCGCAAGTGGACATCCCCTGAGGGCTCCCAGGCTGACAGAGGGATGTCTGATTGCCAGCTTAGGCCCAATCCCCCGGGGAGCGGGCCTAAGCTAGCAGGTGGTCATCCCCTGAGGGGTCCCAGACTGCGAGAGGGTACAGGCCGGGCTGAGGGACCCCCCCCCCACCAAGTGCACAAATTTTTGTGCACTGGGCCTCTAGTCTATATATATAAAACCCTAATATGAAAATAGACCGAACAGAGAAACAACTGAAAAACCGAACAACCAGTCGCTATGACGTGCGCTGATCACTAGGGGGTGCATGCAGAAGATGGCGGGCATCGGTAGCAGGTGACAGAGCGTGGAACATGGCGGGATGGTAGAGCAAGTGGCCAAGGTGGGGCACTGGTCACTGTCATGGGAGTGAACCTCTGGTGGTTACTGAAAATTCTTTGCTCCCGTGCACCACAGTCCCACCTGGCACTTGCACTTGCTGCTGGCACTGGCCCCATTTGCACCCACTGCCTGAGCCCGGCACCAGTCCCGATTGCTTGGCACCATAGCAGGTGTGAATGGCGGCTACTGGCCCTGATCACCCCTGAGGGCTTCTCCACCTCCCCCTGCTCTTGAGGGGCAATCGGGGCCGGCAGCTGCTACTTGCACCCGCTGACGGCGCTGGCCTCACTCGCACCTGCTACTGGCGCTGGCCCCAATCGCTCTACACCATCAGTGGATGCAAGCGGGGCTGGTGCCATCAGCTCATGAGAGCGACAGTGGTGGGAGCAGGGCTGCCGACAGAGAGGGTACCAGGGGCTGCAGCAGAAGGGGCCAGGCAGAGGCGTCAAGGATGGGCCGAGACCCGCCGCTGTGCCCACCACAGCCTCATGGCCCACAGTTCCTTTCAAGGTGCACAAATCCATGCACTGGGCCCCTAGTATGCATGTAAGGTCTTTGATTAATCTCTTCCTACCCCGCTACTCCCGTTCCTCTGAGAATCGTCAGTTTGTTCCATTTCCATCTATCCCTCTGATTCTATTTTGTTCACTAGTTTATTTTGTTCATTAGATTTCTTATTTGTTTGTTTTGATTTTTAGATTCAATTGTTGATAGATATATATTTATTGCCATTTTATTGTTCATATTTTTTATTTTTCTTCTTCCTCTTCTTAAATAATACCCTTCAACATTTTATATAATACTGATTTGGTGGTGATGGACTCCTTTAGCTTTTTCATGTCTGGGAAGCTCTTTATCTGACCTTCAATTCTAAATGATAGCTTTGCTGGGTAGAGTAATCTTAGTTGTAGGTCCTTGTTATTTATCATTTTGAATATTTCTTGACACTGCCATCTGGCATGCAAAGTTTCTGTTCAGAAATCAGCTGACAGCCATATGGATGCTCCCTTGTAGGTAACTCACTGCTTTTCTCTTGCTGCTTTTAAGATTCTCTCTTTGTCTTTAGCTCTTGGCATTTTAATTATGACGTGTCTTGGTGTGGGCCTATGGGTTCCTCTTGTTTGGGACTCTCTGAGCTTCCTGGACTTATAAGTCTATTTCTTTCACCAGATAGGGGAAGTTTTCTGTCATCATTTCTTCAAATAGGTTTTCAATATCTTGCGCTCTCTCTTCTCCTTGAGGCACCCTATGATGTGAATGTTGGCACTCTTGAAGTTGTCCTAGAGGCTACTTACACTATCTTCATATTTTTAAATTCTTTTTTCTTTTTGCTCTTCTGATTGGGTGTTTTGTGCTTCCTCATATTTCAAATCATTGATTTGATTCTTGGGATCCTCTACTCTACTGTTGAATCCCTGTATATTATTCTTTATTTCAGTCAGTGTATGCTTAATTTCTGAGTGATCCTTTTCCATTTTTTTGACATTCTCACTAAGATCCTTGAAAGTCTCACTAAGTCCCTTGGAGGTCTCATAAAAATTCTTGAGTAACTTATAACCATGGTTTTAAACCCTATATCCAGGAGTTTGCTTTCTTCCATTTCTTTCATTTGTTTCTTTTTCCTTTTTAATTTTTGTTTTATTACTTAAAGTATTACAAAGAGTATTAGATATGTCTCCTTTTTTTCCCGCCCTTGACAATCCCCTGGTCTCCCCTACCTGCCACTATAATACATATAATCAGACAAAAATTAGTGAAATAAAAAAAATTCTAAAACATGATTAACAGACTTAACCTCCAGGTATTTTACCTCACCTAAGTGAGCCACAATCTAAAGGGCATGGAAACCCCTAACTATCCCACACTATGTGAGACTTCTTCCTATTTTACTGTTCTGCTGGTGACTGTCAGCTGCCAGCTGCCTAGGAGAGAAGTCTGGGAGTCAACCAGACTCCTCCCTCTCTGATTCCCATGCTGCCTCACATTCCTAATGTGCACACTGCTTTTTTGTCCCTGAAGAGACAACTCTTTCACCTTTGCCTGCAGCTTCCCATCACAGACCTCATATGGCCACATGAACTCCTCCTCAGCTCATATATCATCCCCAGCAGGAAACCATGGCTGACCAGGCACCTCCATAGGCCCAGGCAGGCCAAGTTTTAGTTCTACTGACTCAAAAACACTATGCATTCACTTTAGGATCTGGATATACCTTGCCATACGACCTTCCAGAAATGAAAAATGAACATTCATTTCTAAGAGTTTGTGAGGAGGCCCAGTTCCCCAAACTACTGAAGACATTGGCTGTATTTATAAAACACAATAACAACACAGCAATTTGAAGAGATGGATTAATGAGTTGTTTTAATCCTGTGTTTTAGATAACTGGTGACCCAGAACTGATTTTTTTCTCTCAAATTTGTATTAAAAGCAGTTTTTCTGGGAAGCTTAGTTTTTCCTTACTCATCCATATACATCTCCTCAAAGACTAAAGTTATTAGAATGATAATTATAGTGTAGATTGCAAATACTTTCCCCAGTTTGACACTGTACCTGTGTGATGGTATGTGGGTTATTTATTAATTTGCTTGTTTATTCTCTGTCTTCTCCTGTTAGAATGTAAATTTTATGATAGAGAAAACATTTATTTTGCTACATCCCTAGCACCTACTACAAGGCATGACACACAGTAGGTGATCAATAAGTATTTGTCGAATGAATGAGATACACGAACACCCACTGTGGACCAGAGCTGTGATGGTGCTGAGGATGTAGAGGTAAAGAAACAGTTCCCAACTTCACAGCACTCACAGTCCAGGGGCTGACTCTAAACATATTCTGAGAACCATGAATTTACAGGCTTCCAGTGCTGGTGAGATTTTTACACAGAAGGGAATGAGAAGAGGGAAGCAACTTCTTAGATGTCCCTCCACCATTACCCTTGCCCCATGCTATGCAGGTTTTGGTGAAATCCCCTGCCCTTGAGTGTAAACTAATCCTAGTGACTGGCTCCTAACAACAGAACACAACAAAAACAATGGACGCCACTTGCAAGTTTAGGTTACAGAAAGATGTTGACTTCTCTCTTGCTCACTTTCTCTGTCTCTCAGAGCATTTGCGCTGGAGGGAAGCAAATTGCCATGTTGTGAGGGCCACGGGGGAGGAGCTGAGGGAGCAAAGCAAGGGGAGAACTGAGCTAGTGCCGGAAGCCAATTCCCGCATGTCAGCAGGGCTGAATCATCTGGGAATGGCTGAGGGCATTTCCCCAAACCTGAAAAGGATACATAAAATGATTGCTTGCTGCCAGACAGCTGAGGGCATCTTAATCTACATGTTATTGCCTCCTACTGGCCAAACACCTGAACAGCCGTAAGCAATTCCCCATTCTGACAATGGATTGTGTATACAAAACCCTACCCTTTGATGTGTATATCTCCACCTTGCCTTAGGAATAGTTGTGTTAATAAATAGCAAGGGGTCCTGAAATGAGAACTTGGTTTCTTTAGCCAAGCTCCGTTGGCCCCCAAATGCCTTCCAAAATTATGTTTCGTCTCTGGACTCTTATTTAATTTACGCACAGTGCCTTCTCCAGATTCCTGAACCCTTCTAGATGCTGGATTAAGAACCCTGGCAAGTTTGTTCTAGTTCTTTGAAATATGCCATTGGTATTTTAATAGGTATTGTATTGAATCTATAGATTGCTTTAGGTAGTATGGACATTTTAATGATGTTGATTCTACCAATCCATGAACATGGTATGTTCTTTCATTTGTTTATGTCTTTCTCTATCTCTTTTTTCAATGTCCTGTAGTTTTCCGAGTACAGGTCTTTTATGTCCTTGGTTAAGTTTATTCCTAGGTATCTTAATTTTTTTGGTGCAATGGTAAATGGGATTGTTTTTTTCATTTCTCTTTCTGTGAGTTCATTATTGGTGTATAAAAAGGCCATAGATTTCTGGGTGTTAATTTTATATCCTGCTACATTGCCAAATTCATTTATTAGGTATAGTAGTTTTTTTATGGAGTCTTTGGGGTTTTCTATGTATAATATCATGTTGTCTGCAAATAAGGACAGTTTTACTTCTTTTCCAATTTGGATGCCTTTTATTTTTTCTTCTTGTCTGATTGCTGTGGCTAGTACTTCTAGTACTATGTCAAACAGGAGTGGTGAAAGTGGGCATCCTTGTCTTGTTCCTGTTCTTAGGGAAAATGGATTTAGCTTTTGCCCATTGAGTATGATGTTGGCTGTAGTTTTGTCATATAGGGCTTTTATTATGTTGAGGTATGATCCCTCTATTCCCATTTTGCTGAGAGTTTTTATCAAGAAAGGGTGTTTTCTGTATTTTAGTCGTAATTTTGATGTGGTTGTGGGAGCTTAAGAGTACAGGCGTTTACCTACACTGCCATCTTGGTTCTCCAAAGTTGTCTTTTTTCATATAGGCGAAGTTCCATCTGTTTTCAGTTTGCTGAGCATTTTTATTATGATTCAATAAAGAAGTTTATTCAAAAAAGTTTTTCTGCTTCTTTTTTTTTTTTTAGTATTTTCGGTTGTTTTTTTATTGTAGTTTATTTCTAATATTATGCCACTGTGGTCTGAGAAGATGTTTGGTATGATCAATCTTCTTGAATTTGGGGAGACTTTGTTTGTGACCAAATATGTGGTCTATTTTTGAGAATGTCCCACGAGCACTTGAGAAGAACGTATAGTCTGTGGCTTTGGGGTGAAATGTTCTGAAGATGTCAATTAAGTCCATCTGATCTAGTGAGTCATTTAGGATTGCTGTTTCTTTGCCGATTTTTTGTCTAGAGGATTTATCCACTGATGACAGTGGTGTATTAAAGTCCCCTACTATGATTGTGTTGTTGATCTCTCTCTTGTTATCTTCCAGGAGTTTTTTTTTATGTATTTGGGTGCTCCTGCATTGGGTGCATATATGTTTATCAGGGTTATATCCTCTTGTTGTATTGATCCCTTTAGTATTATGAAGTGGCCTTCCTTATCTCTTGTTATGGCCTTCACTTTGAGGTCTATTTTGTCCGATATAAGTATTGCTACCCCAGCTTTTTTTTCATTTGCATTTGCCTGAAAGATATTTTTCCATCCCTTCACTTTCAGTCTGTGTGAGTCCCTTCTTCTGAGGTGGGTCTTTTGTAGACAGCAAAATATGGGTCATGGTTTTTTATACATTCAGCCACTCGATGTCTTTTGATTGGAGCATTTAGTCCATTTATGTTTAAAGTTATTATCGAAAGGTACTTGTTTGTAGCCATTTCTATTTTTTGTGCCTGTTTTCTTTCTTAGCTTTTTATTTCTTCTTTTTACACCAGTCCCTTTAGCATTTCTTTCATTGCTGACTTGGTGGTGATTAACTCCCTTAGCCTTTTTTGTCTTTGAAGCTTCTTATTTCCTTTTCAATTTTGAATGATAGCCTTGCTGGATAGAGTATTCTTGGATTCATTCCTTTTCTTTGCATCACTTTGTAAATTTCGTCCATTCTTTTT
>NW_005371399.1:429049-435537 GCF_000412655.1 Myotis brandtii | reverse complement strand
TAATTCGCTAATTCGGTCCTCCGCTTCTCCTAGTCTACTGTTGAAACTTTCAATGGTGTTTTTTATTGCAGCTATATCACTCTTCATTTCTTCTTGGTTCTTACATAATTTGTTGATTTTTTCATCCGTTTCTTTTTGATTCTTACATAAGTTTTTTATTTTTTTTCATCCGTTTCTTCTTGATTCTTGCATTAGTTGTTGATTTTTTCCTCCATCCGGTTTATGCATTCTAGGACCCTTAATCTGAATTCTTTTTCTGTCATGCTCCATGCCTCGGTTTCAGTTAGCTGCTTTTCTGGCGAGTCCTCCTTTTCTTTCCTTTGGGGGTTTCTTTGTCTACCCATGTTTGATCTCACCGACATATCTAGATGTTGAGTGGTTCAGGGGTTGCTCCTTGGGTGGCAGTGGCTTCTTGGGCTGTGGTTGCTCCTCTGGCTGGTGGGGGGAGGCTTCACACACAGCTGTTGTTCCTCAGACAGAGGGTATGCTGATCACGTGGCTGCTGTTCCTTGGATGGGGGCGGGCTACACACATAGCTGCTACTCCTTGAACTAGGGCGGACTGCTCACGTGGCTGCTGATCCTTGGATGGGGGCTGGCTGCACGCTGCTGTTGTTCCTCTGATGTGGTGGGCTGCTTGTGGGGCTACTGCTCCTAGGACTTGGACAGGTTGATTGCAAGTCTGTTGCTCCTCGGACTGGGGTGGGCTGCTTGCGAGGCTGCTGCTCTTTGGACGAGAGTGAGCTGCATGCGTGGCTGCTCCTTCTCAGACGGGGCGTGCCACTCACCCGGTTGCTGCTCATCGGACAGGTGCAGGCTGTTGTGGCTCTGCTCCTAGGACCAGTGCGTGCTGCACAGGGCTGCCGCTCCTCAGACGTAGGAAGACTGCTCATGCAGCTGCTGCTCCTCGGACAGGTCGGACTACTCGCGTGGTTGCTCCTCCTCAGACAGGGAAGCGGGCCGCTCACACAGCTGCTGCTCCTTGGACAGGGGCAGGCCACATGAGGCTGCTGCTCTCTGGCTCGAGGCAGGCTGCTCACGGGGCTGATGCTCCCTGGACAAGAGCATGCCACTCACGTGTCTGCTGCTCACATGGTTGAAAAAATAATGTGAAAAGAAGTAGGAAATAAAGGAACAAACACAAAAAAGGAGAACAAAGAAATAAGCAAAAAAAAAAAAAAAAAAACCTAACAAAATAATAATAAAAAATGAAAAATTCCATTTCTTTCATTTGTGACATGTTACTTTGTCTCTGCATTTTGGCTGCTTTCCTGTGTTTGTTTCTATGTATTGGGTAGAGCTGCTATGTCTTCTTGAGTTGGTAGAATGGCCTTGTATAGTAGGTGCTCTATAGGGTTCAGTGACTTAGCCTCCCCAGTCACCTGAGCTGGTCTCTCTATGTGGGCTGTGTGCACAGTCTTGTTGTAGTTGAGCCTTGATTGCTGTTGGTGTCACTGGGGGGAATTGACCTCCAGGCCAATTGACTGTGAGGACCAGCTGCAGCTACAGTGGGAGAACTGCTGTGCAGAAGACACCCCTATGGTGCAGGACTTTCTTCAGTGAGGCTTTGGTGCTCACTGAGTCTGTGTCTTGAGTGTGTCGCTTATGGATGTGTAGAGTTGTAATCTGGTATGGTCTGTTGCTGACCACTGGTGCACTGGCTCTTGGGTTTCCAGGGAGGTCAAAGTTAGCCACTGCCTGGGGCCACCCAGCAGGAGCTACAGAGATATCTGCAGATTCCCCCCATTTGTATCAGGTTTGGAAGTGCCCAGGAGAGGCCCAGCTATGAAGAAAAGTAGGCTGGTGCTAGTGCTGAGTCTTAGGCCTTTTATTGATAGGTTTGGGGTTCCCTGATCAAGCTTCAGCTTGTTTGAGAATTTTAGCAAAGTCTGAAGCACAAGCAAGGACAGGCCATTCATATGCAAAAGCCACTGAACACAGTTGGGTGGGTCTGCAAATTGGATGGGGCAAGGTCTCAGGGAACCCCCCAGGGCTGTGCAAACAGTATGTTCCAAGCTGATAGAGACTCAGATATGGCTGCCAATCAGCCTGCAACCTGGGATGTCCCGGCACAGGGACAATGACCCCTGCCAGCACCTCCGTCTGGGAGAAAGCTGCCCCTGAATTCCGGCCCTGATGCCAGATAATCCAGCTCTTCCCCATATGTGTCTAGGTCCCCCAGAGCCTTACCCTGGCACTGGAGCTCAGAGGAAGTGGAACCTTGTAAGTTCAGTTCATACACCACCCCTTTAAAAAGGAACAGCTGGGCCTCCAGCAACCTCCTTGTCACTGAGCCCCAATCTCCACTAGTTTTTACAGCCTGTAGTTACTGGGACTTCTCTTCCCAGCTCTGGGAGCCTGGGCTGGGAGTCTGGTGTGGGGCTGGGAACCCTTGTTCCTCATGGGGGGGTCTCTGCAGAGATGATCTCCCTCCCAATTTAAAAAGCAGCCCACATGGGTGTTGGACCAGCCTGTTCTGTGCCTCCACCCCTCCTACCAGTCTCAATGTGCTTTCTTCTTTACTTCTCTAGTTGTAGGACTTCCCTTCAGCCAGCTTTCAAATGGTTCTGGATGATGATTGTTCTGTATTTTAGTTGTAATTCTGATGTGGTTGTGGGAGGCAGCGAATACCAGCATTTACCTATGCCACCATTTTGGTTCTCCTCTACAGGTCTTTATTTCAATGCCACCTCCAATCTCTCCCCTGTGTTATTTTTTTTCTCCTTAGCATTTAAATAACATTCATATGCACACTATATTTCATTTATCTATTTTTTCTTGGCTGTCTCCCCTCCACTGCAGTATAAGTTCCGTGGAGCAGGTATTTTTTTGTCAGTTTTGTTCACTGTTAGGCCCCTAACCAAAACAGTGCTTAACATATAGTAGATGCTCAATAAATGCTTACTAAATGAGTGGACAGATGAATAGAAAAATAAGCTGAGGACAGGACATGAATTGGGAAAATTCACAAATAATGAAAGTGAAATGGCCAGCAACCACATACAAATATGCTCAAGCTCATTAGTAGTCAAAGAAATGGAAAATAAGATCAGTTTACCTATCAAATTGGCAGGGATTTAAGTGATTGATAATGCCCATGGTTGTCAAGGGTGAGGGGAAGAGGCCTTTTGTGCATGATAAATCGGCACAGTCTTCTGGATGCTGATCTGGCCATACAGATTAAATCTTAAAATGTGCATGCCCTCTGACCCAGACAGTCCACTACCAGAAACATTCCTGGAGGACCCAGAACACAAGTGCACACATATGTATGAACTGGGAGATTCCCTGAGTTTTCTATATAGCCAAACACTGGAAACTATCTAAACAGCTACCAACAGGATTAATAATGGATACATAATTTAAAGACCATCCAATCTATGGGCATAAAAGGATAGTTAAGAACTCTGGAATGAGCTACACAATATTTGAAAGTAAAAAAAATCAAGTGACAGAGCAAGTATAAATAGCATGAGCCCATGTTTTTCCTTTTAAAATGTTTATAAGTGCATAGAATAAAGTCTAGAAGGGTATCTATTGAACTAGTTAGCAGTATTTATCCCTAGGAAGGAAGAGATTATGGGAAGAACTTGAAAAGCATGCTTGAAATATTCCCGGATTGTTAGATACGTAGATAGATAACATAAAGAAAATATTACCTTAACAGTCAGAAATATAACTCGGCATACAGAGGAAACACTTCCCATGTCTCTCCAATGTTGAGGATGCAGAAATAGGACATTCCAAGCCCTCCATTATCTGACCCTATCTTAGCCCTGTTACTTATAGCTCTACCTCCACACCCCTAAGCACTCTGGGAGATCAGTAAGCTTGGTCACCCCTGGCTCTAGGACACCTGTCATAGGCACTGGAGATCACTCATCTGAGGAGGTCAAGGTGGGCCCAGCAGGAAGGACTGACCAGAGAAGGAGGGGACTGGGACATCAGCCCTCACTAGGGTTGCCAGATTTAGCAAATAAAATTATATTTCCCATGTAGTATTTGGGATATACTTGTACTAAAATAATGATTTGTTATCTGCCTGAATTTCCAGATTCACTGGACATTCTGTATTTTTTCTAGCAAACCTAGCCCACAACCCGTCCCAGCCCTTGGGGCACTTGGCCCTAAGCAGAAAGCATCATCTGAAGTGTTCAGGAGCAGCCGAGAAATACCAAGTGGAAAGGTGATCTGGGCTGTGCCTGGCATTGGGAAAAGTACCCCTACCCTGGGGGAGTCCTGTAGAGAGCAGGACCTTCCAGGGTCTGAGCCATCACTCATGGAAACATCCACACAAGCTGAGTACAGTGACTCTGGCAGAAAAAGCCAGAGTAATCACAAGGGGAGCCCCACAGATGCAACACCTCCCAGGCAAAGTACTTAGAAGGTGTATGTATGAAAGTTCTGAACAAACTGCAGATAATGAACATGTGATATCAAACAGGTGCTGGGGAAATTATGTGTCCCAGGGCTGGCCTCTCAGTGCCCTGGGTGGTGGCCTGGTGAGGATGGATAGCTACTGAGGTGGCCTACTTTCTCAGGGGTCCAGGAGCTCCTCTCCAGGAGACTTGGCTGTGCCCTACACACTACTGCCCCTGGCAAGGCCTCATTCCATCCTCACTCCCAGGGCCCTCCGACTGGGCACACAGGCATGAGGCAGGTGAGTCCACCTCACTCTCCTCCTACCTGAGTCAGATGGTGCCAGGAGGCAAACAGACCAGCCTCTGGGGGCCCAGGGAGTGGCAGCCTGTCCATCGTTGTCCCAGCATGCACTGTGGGGAAGGAGCAGGAAGATTAGTGTGGGCAAAAATGAGGCTTCCACTACTCCAGGTGGGCTCACCTCAGCATGGGTTCTCCAGGACAGATCCCAGTCTCCCAGCCCAGCGGGGCTTCACACTGCCTCCCACATTTGGGATGGGCCTCGTGGCACCATCCTCCCTGCTCTCCCCCATCTCCCTTAAGTGACCTCTCTGGCCTGGCATTCAAGGCCCTGACCAAGCTCCCACTTCTCGCCATCTGGCACTGTCCTCCATAGATCAAGCCCATTTTGCAAGTTGTGTTCACAACATGTATACACATGCATACACACTGGGATGCACACATATATACATGTGCACACATAAACAGAGACACAAACACATAGGTGCACATACAAACATACACATGCATACACACCAACACATATGCACACATACACACCAATACACATGCATGCCTAAACATACATACACATATACATGCACACATGCACATGCATAAACATGTACACACCTACTTACATACATATATGCATAATCACACACACTAATGAGCAGCTCCACCCCACTCTCTCTGAGATTCCCACTGATTTCTACCAAGTCTGTCCCCTGTAAGCTTCACTTACATGTCCTCACCTCCAGCAATCCTCAACTCAGGATGTCTGGCTTATGCCTCACCATCACCAGCAATATTCTCAGCATGGTTCTGAAGCACCCCATCTGCCTGTGCCAGTCCTCCTACCCCAGCCTGCTGGGGCTCCCTGACACACCCTCTCCTTGGGGCATCACACCCCTCCATCACTTCTATACATGGTCACAAGCTGTTGTTTTCTGTCCTCCTCTCCCAGATCCCCTCTAGGGTATCTCACCCACATCAATGTTTCAGTGTTTCCTTTATATATGCCCAGAGAAGAGTCGAAGCCCCTGACCTGTCCTCCACCCTCTCCTCTTCCCCTACCCAGCTCTAGCCATGTGGGCCATCTTGCTGCCCTCTGCCTGACATCCTCCTCTGGATCCTTATAGGCCTGGCTCCTTCTCCTCACCCAGGCTTAGCTCAGAGCACCTCCTCAGAAAGCCTTCTCTGACTACTATACTGTGTGCAGGAGCCCCTTCTCACCTGTGCCACACACCCTAACTGACTGATTCATCATTTGGTTTTCCCTATTTCAACAATCCCACAGTGAGATTTTCCCCCTCCGTCAGATTAATTGAGGTATAATTTACCTACAGTAAAATTTACCCTTTTTAGTGCACAGTTCTATGAGTTTTGACAATTGTATACAGTCATATAACCACTATCATGATCAAGATATAGAACAATTCTATCACCCTAAAAATGTCCATGAGTTGTCCCTTTGTGGTCAACTCCCCCTACCCCCAGCCCCTAACAACCACTAATCTGTTTTCTCCCCTATGGTTTTGCCTTTTCTAGAATCCTATCTAATAATAGACAAACATGGTAATTAACCATACCTCTGCTACGCTTCCCATTGGCTAATCAGCAGGACATGCAAATTAACTGCCAACAAAGATGGTGGCCGGCAGCCACGCAGCTGAAGCGAACATGAGGCTTGCTTGCTCCAGTGATGGAAGAAGTCAAGGTTCCCCGCCTGCCGAGGCCCAGCTCTGAGCTCTGGAAGCAACAATATTTCAATTATAGAAGCTAAACAAACCCCATATACCTGCTTTCAGCCAGCCGGGGCCTCAGAGCTTAGAGCACCAGTGATGGCAA
>NW_005371399.1:408004-428338 GCF_000412655.1 Myotis brandtii | reverse complement strand
CCCCGGGGAGCAGGCCTAAGCCAGCAAGTGGTCACCCCTGAGGGGTCCCAGACTGCGAGAGGGCACAGGCCGGGCTGAGGGACCCCCTACCCCCGAGTGCACAAATTTTTGTGCACCGGGCCTCTAGTGTGATATAAATGGAATTATCTATATATAGCTGTTTGATCTGGCTTTGTTTACTTAGCATATTATGCATTTGAGATTTATTTGTGTTGTTTATTATATAAAATTTTCATTTTTTAAAAATTGCTGAGTGGTATTCAATTGTTTATCCATTCACCAGCTGAAGGACATGTGGGTTGTTTGTAGTTTGGGTTGGGTATGAATAAAGCCACCATAAATATTGAATACAGTTTTTTGTGTGAACATAACTTATTTCTCTTGGGGACCTAAGTAGGATTGCTGGGTTACATACATAGTAAGCACATTTTTAACTATAAGAAACTGCCAAACTGTTTTCCAAAGTAGCTCTACCATTTTGTGTTCCCACCAGCAACATATGAGAGGTCCATTTGCTCTGTATCCTCACCAGCACTTGGTATTGTCAATTCTGTAAAAGTCTAATAGCTATGCAGTGGTATCCATTGTGGTATTAATTTGCATTTCCCTACTGACTAATGGATGAATGATTTTTCATGTGCCTGATTTATTGTTTTAACGCCATCACTATTTGAAATTATCTTTACTGAATTATTTATCTGTTTATTTTCCATTTCTCCCATCATATGTGAGAGCACGGACCTTGACACCTAGAACAATATCTGGAATGGTGATGACGACAACGATGACAGCAGTGTTGCCGGTGAAAGCTAATATTCATAGAGCCCTTACCATGTGCCCAGCATTATTCTGAGTGCTTTACAAATATTAACTCAATCTTCACAACTACCCTAAGAGACAGATGCTATCAATATTCCCATTTTAAAGGGGAGAAAACCAAGGCAGAAAGAAATAACTTACTCAAGGTCACATAGCTAATAAGGGGCCAAGCCAAGCTTCAATCCCAGGTGTTCCTGAGTAAGACTCTGCAGTTGTAATCAGTACCATTATATGGTCCATAGTAGCCACATTTGCTGAGGAATAAAAGCATGGAAGAAAGCCAACAACTTACAGCTCTTTTTCTCCTGGAGAGGGTGCTTTCCTGGGTTGAGGCTGTCATATTCAGCATGCCGCAGACTGAATGTTTGTGTCCCCCCTCCAAATTCGTATGTTGAAACGTAATCACCAATGTAGTAGTATTTGGAGGTGGGGCTTTGGGGAGGTGATTAGGACATGAGGCTCGAGCCCTCATGAATGGGATTAGTGACCTTATAAAAGAGACCCCAGAGAGAATGCTTAGCCCTTGCACCATGTGAGGTTATCATGAAAAGATGGTCATCTACAAACAGGGAAGTGGACCCTCACTAGACACTAAATCTTCCAGAACATTAATCTTGGACTTCCAGCCTCCAGAATTATAAGAAATAAACTTCTGTTGTTTATAATCCCAGTCTATGGGATTTTGTTATAGCGCCTGAATGGAATAAGACATAGTGATTTCTTGATGTCTCCTCTGGATTTCCTCCCTCAAAGCTGAACCCATTTTCACCCTCAATCCTGATTCTACTCCTGAGAAATTCAATTTATAGGGTGGTGTTGGAATTTAAAGAGATCAATGGGATAAGAGGGGAGAGGTTTAGTCAAACATTGAGCCTGGTGGGTGGAGGACTTGGGTCTTCCATGGGCCTTGCTTCGCCACAGGGACTCTTCCTCAGAGCTTTTCCCACCAGGCCCTCCCAGGCAGTCTGGGCCCCTCTGGCCTCAGGCACCCCAGAAGGAGACAATGAACAAGAAGTCATGGCCTTTGCTCTTCTGAAACCCTTGCTCTGAGTTTCATCCCTTGTATGGAGGAGAATTTTATTGCTCATTAAACGTCTGGGCACATTTCCTCCACAACCTTCCTACCCAGCACAATGTCCCCACATTTCTTCAGCCACCTTACAGTTAATTGAGGCTGTATGACCAATGGGCTGCGAACAAAAATGATGTGTGTTATTGCTTGGCCAAAGCATTTAAGAGCCAGCTGTGTGACTTTACCATTTTTCTCTTCTTTGCAACAGTGACTAAAGGAGGCCACATGTTCCAGATTGTGCAGATACAGGATGACGAAGCTTCTGTCAATCCCTGCATGACTGTATGGACCAGAGCCTGCCACACTCCCCACTTCCCACATCGGATATGTAATGTGAGTTCATATGTTAAAGGAAGAAAGAAGAAGGGAAACTTTGTTGCTTTGAATCACTGAGAGTTCAGAGAGAACTCAGTGCAGCACAAACTTTCTACCCTACTACACACCTACTTGCCATATGACCTTGCTGTATCTGCCCTGAGAACATGCTCAAATGACTTTCTGGGTATGAGAACTAAGTTCCATTTGGGAGCTCCTAAATAACTAGGATTTCAAGAGGAGATGGGATAATCCAATCCACAAGTTGAAGAATTCACTGTTCAAAAAGAAGAAGGGAAGGTTCCAGGCCCTGCAGCAGGGCCCACTAGCAACATAATCCCCACCTGGAGAAGGGAGGTGTTAGCCAACGCAGGTGGGGGCATCTCCATGACAGTGGGGCCTTGGCCTATATTTAAGAGCTTAAACTTGACTTTAGAACAAAGGCTGGGGCATCTTCATAGCTTTATCTCTAAATTAGGTCTGGGACCAGTTCTCAGGAAGGCCCTGGGACCTCCCCAACTCATCTGACCTGGATGGACACCTGGAGGGGTCAGGGAGGAAAACTGGCAGACCTTTGGAGCTGCAAATGACCACAGGCTACAAGCTTAATTATGGGTTTATATTATGAAATTATTGGCACATTACTTTGGCAATTATAACCTTGAATGTTGTGTGTTCCTGTGGGACAACACAGAAAACAGGGAGAAGAGGCAGTCCCTCAAGATAAGAACAGGTGCTGGCAGGCAGGCAGGCAACCCAAGGGGAAAGCTTTTCACATCTATAAATACTCCTGCCACTTCTCCCTTCATCCAAGATGTAAAGTTTGGCTACACTGTAATACACTCTTCCCCCCAAATCTAAAATGAGTAAAATGCAGCTTCTTTGAGGCCATTAGAAAGGCTCTTCTGCCATAACCGGTTTGGCTCAGTGGATAGAGCGTCGGCCTGTGGACTGAAAGGTCCCGGGTTCGATTCCGGTCAAGGGCATGTACCTTGGTTGCGGGCACATCCCCAGTAGGGAGTGTGTAGGAGGCAGCTGATTGATGTTTCTATCTCATCGATGTTTCTAACTCTCTATCTCTCTCCCTTCCTCTCTGTAAAAAATCAATAAAATATATTAAAAAAAAAAAGAAAGGCTCTTCTACTGTGAGGGCAAACTCGAGAAGTTCCTTGTATATGAGCATGTCAAAACTTCTATGTTTTGAATATTGGCCATGGTACCTGGAAACTATGGCACTGCTTGGCACCTCTCAGAGGTACTGGGTGTGCTGGGAGAGGGAAGTTGGGTTGGAGGGAGGGGTGGGAGTTGTTTAAAATAAAGAAGCCCCTAAGACAAAGGTGGGGACCAGGGGATTGGGGCTTCCAAAAGAGCAGTTATAAAGAATCCTCCTGCACCTCCCTGGGTAGGACTGAAGCAAGTTCTGCTATCCTTTTGGTTAAGAATAAAAGGGTGTGGAGAGGTAAAAATGGCAGCATAGTAAGTGAATGCTACATAGACATGCGCTCAGAACCAAACTGGAATAACAACTAAAATACAAGAAAAAAACACATCCTGAATAATCAACTGAAGACTAGCTGGAGAGAACCCTAATAACCAAGGACAGAAAGTGGAGACCACACAGAGACTGTTAGGAAGGAAGGAGGCATGGAAAGGTTGGCAGGGTTCCCACAGACAGCAGCTGAAGTTCCAGAAAGATATCTTAGCTGTGGGGGGTTGCCATTGAAAACTCGGGTGTCTAAATCCCAAGCTTGGCCCCCCAGCACAGAGCACCACAACTGAGAAGGGTACACACATAACATCTGGCTGTGAAAAGCAGCAGCAGGGTTGCTGTCTGTGAGGGAGAGATGGCTGGAAATGCAGGCACCCTCTTAAAGGGCCAATGCACAACATTTCATGTGCAGCCACTCATCTTGTGCTGCAGAGGGAGGGCAGAGTAGACCGGAGCTGTGTGATCAGAAGCCAGGATTGGGGGCTCTGAGGTTATACCTTGGAAGGCATACATCCCAGTTTCCTGTGCCGAGTCATTCCCTCATGCTGCAGAGGACATCCTTCTCAGGCAGACCTTTGCTATCCAGGCAGTTATTGCCTGGAGGGTAGGGGGAGACAGTTGCCCCACTTTATTGGAAAATGACTTGCCCCACCCTGTGGGGTTTCTGAGGCCCATTAAGAGAGTGAGAATAACAATTAGCCTCTAGGCAGAAGCAATTGCCCCACCCTGTTGGAAAATTTCTTGCCCTACTTGTGGACAATTGCGTGAGGCTACTCAAGACTGAATCCAATCAGTCCACAGGCAGAGGCAGGTCTATGGAGGATTTCAGTATTTGCCTGATCTAATTAGTCAGAAACAGGGTTTGACACTGTCCTGAACTAGAGATTGGGAGGCATAGTAGATCTACTTAATACATAGTCACAAACCCAAACAGGCAGCCAATATGAGGAGACAAAAACACAACCACCAAATGAAAACAAGAGAATTCTCCAGAAGAAGAGCCAAATGAAATGGAGATAAGAAATTTATCAGACATAGAGTTCATAATAATTATGACAAAGATGCTCAACAGCATGAGAACAGATATAGTAACTATGAAGAATGACATAGCACTAATAAAGAACACAATTTAAGGAATACACAGCAGATTAGGGGAAGCTGAGGATCAGATCAATGAATTAGAAGACAAGGTAAAAAAATCATGCAATCAAATCCAAAAAAAGAAAAAACAATTAAAAAATAGGAGGACAGCTTGAGAGTGGTGGGACAACATGAAACATAACAATATTTGCATCATAGGTGTGCCAGAAGGGGAAGAAAAGGAGAATGGGATAAAGAACATGTTTGAAGAAATAATGGCAGGAAACTTCCCTAACCTGGTGAACTAAAAAATCACACAAGTCCAGGAGGCACAGAGAGTCCCAATCAAGAAGAACAAAAACAGCCCATGCCTGACACCTCCTAATTAAAATGCCAAAAATTAAAGACAAAGAGAGAATCTTAAAGGCAGCAAGAGAAAAGCAATTTCTTACCTACCAAGGAGCTCCAATAAGGTTGTCAGCGGATTTATCATCAGAAACTCTACAGGCCAGAAAAGAATGGCATGAAATAATAAGGGTAATGGAAAGCAAGGATCTGAAACCAAGATTACTATATCCAGCAAGGCTATCAACCAAAATAGATGGGGAAATAAAGAGCTTCCCAGACCAAAAAAAAAAAGAATAAAGGAGTTTATCACCACCAAACCAGCACTATAAGAAATGATGTAATGAGAAGAAATAGAGAAAAACATAGGCATACAGAATTAAAATGAAACAAATAATTACCTATCCTATATAATAAAAGCCTAATATGCTAAGTGTCTGGTCGAGCAGTTGGCCGTTCAACCAATCAAAGTGTAATATGCTAATGATATGCTAAGGCCACTCAACCGCTTGCTATGACATGCACTGACCACCGGGGGCAGACACTCAAACTGGTAGGTTAGCTTGCTGCTGGGGTCCGGCCAATCGGGACTGAAAGAGATGGGCCGGACATGCCCTAGAGCCCTTCCGCAGTCCCTCCCCAGCTGGCCAACCTCCCACATCCCTCCCTAGCCCCCATCATGTACCAGTGGAGTCCCTCAGCCTGGCCTGCACCCTCTCACAATCCAGGACCCCTTGGGGAATATTGGAGAGCCGGTTTCAGTCTGATCCCACAGGCCAGGCCAAGGGACCCCACTGGTGCACAAATTCGTGCACTGGGCCTCTAGTCAATAATAATGTTAAATGTAAATGGATTAAATGCTCCAATCAAAAGACACGATATCTCAATGGATTAAAAAAAACAACAACCACGATTTAATTATATGCTCTCTACAAAAGACCCACCTCAGAACAAAAGACTCACCCAGGATGAGAGTGAAGGGATGGAAAAAAAATTTTCCATGCAAATGGAAAAGAAAAAAAAGCTGGGGTAGCAATACTCATATCTGACACCATTGGTTTCATTATTTTTAGATTAAAAAAAGGTACCGAGATACACCTATGGAGGTCTCTCCAAGATGGCGGCATAGGTAAACACCGCAGACTGCTGCCGCAAACAACCACTTCAAAAATACAACTAAAAGACGGAACGGACATCACCCAGAACCACAGGAAGGCTGGCTGAGGAGAGACTCTTCAACTAGAAGGAAAAATAACAGCACACCGAGGCTCAGAGGAGGCGCAGTGTGGAAAATACTCAGGTGCGGAGGTGCGCGCGCAAAGCGGGCTGGTGGCTGAGAGCGCGGTTGTCGTTTTCGGTCAGGGGGGAGTCTCAGACTCTGAGCTCCAGATACGGGTGAATCGCTGGGGACTCGGACTCAAACGGGAGAAGCGGGAGTGTCTGGCATCAGTTGGAAGGCAGCTTTCCCTCCGAGGTTTGCAGCGGTTCCTGGGGTTCTGAGAAGCAGAGCCTCTGGGAACGGGACTGAGAGGGGCCATAACCGCTCCCTCCGCCCGCCCTGCCCTGTTGATCCCGCCCCGCCCAAGCCCTGCGCAGAGCCATTTGCCAGATCGCCTCAGGCAAAGGCTAGATTAGCACCTCCCCAGAGGACAGAAGTTTTCCGCGGCAGACACAGCTGATTCACACAGCCAGTCGGCCTGGTGGTCAAATCCCTCTAGTATTAACTACAACAATCAAGGCTCAACTAGAACAAGACTGCGCACAAAGACCACTAGGGGGTGCACCAAGAAAGCATAAAAAATGCGGAGACAAAAAAACATGACAGAAATGGAGGATATAGAGCTAAAAATCGCAATTTTGAGGGCTTGCAAAAATGTGCTAGAAGCTGTCAATAAACTTGAGGAGAGAGTCACGAAAACTAATGAGACCCTCGATGCTATGATAAAGAACCAACTAGAAATTAAGCATACACGGACTGAAATAAAGAATATTATACAGACACCCAATAGCAGACCAGAGGAGCGCAAGAATCAAGTCAAAGATTTGAAATGCGAAGAAGCAAAAAACACCCAACCGGAAAAGCAAAATGAAAAAAGAATCCGAAAATACGAAGATAGTGTAAGGAGCCTCTGGGACAGCTTCAAGCGTACCAACATCAGAATAATAGGGGTGCCAGAAGATGAGAGAGAGCAAGATATTGAAAACCTATTTGAAGAAATAATGACAGAAAACTTCCCCTACCTGGTGAAAGAAATAGACTTACAAGTCCAGGAAGCGCAGAGAACCCCAAACAAAAGGAATCCAAAGAGGACCACACCAAGACACATCATAATTAAAATGCCAAGAGCAAAAGACAAAGAGAGAATCTTAAAAGCAGCAAGAGAAAGAGACTCAATTACCTACAAGGGAATACCCATACGACTGTCAGCTGATTTCTCAACAGAAACTTTGCAGGCCAGAAGGGAATGGCAAGAAATATTCAAAGTGCTGAATACCAAGAACCTACAACCAAGATTACTTTATCCAGCAAAGCTATCATTCAGAATTGAAGGTCAGATAAAGAGCTTCACAGATAAGGAAAAGCTAAAGGAGTTCATCACCACCAAACCAGTATTATATGAAATGCTGAAAGGTATCCTTTAAGAGGAGGAAGAAGAAAAAGGTAAAGATACAAATTGTGAACAACAAACATGCATCTATCAACAAGTGAATCTAAGAATCAAGTGAATAAATAATCTGATGTACAGAATGAACTGGTGATTATAATGAATCAGGGACATAGAAAGGGAATGGACTGACTATTCTTGGGGGGGAAAGGGGAATGGGAGATGCGGGAAGAAACTGGACAAAAATCGTGCACCTATGGATGAGGACAGTGGGTGGGGAGTGAGGGCGGAGGGTGGGGCGGGAACTGGGAGGAGGGGAGTTATGGGGGGGAAAAAAAGAGGAACAAATGTAACCTGAACAATAAAGATTTAATTAAGAAAAATACTAAACGGATCAATCCAACAAGAGGATATGACCCTGGTAAACATATATGCAAACAATATAGGAGCACCTAAATATATAATAAAAACTTCTAGAGGACTTTAAGGGAGAGGTTAACAGCACTAAAGCATAGTAGGGGGCTTTACCACCCCCACTGACTTCAGTGGATAGATCTTCCAGACAAAAAATTAACAAGGAAACAGTGGCTCAAAATGATACACTAGGTCAGATAGATTTAATTGACATTTATAGAGCATTTCACCCCAAAACTGCAGACTATACATTCTTCTTAAGTGCATATGGGTCATTCACAAAGATAGACCACATGTTAGGACAAAAACAAGTCTGTACAAGTTTAAGAAGATTGAAATCATATTAAGAATCTTCTCTGATCACAATGGAATGAAATTAGAAATCAACTACAGTAAAAACACTCAAAAACCTTCAAACACATGAAGCCTAAATAGCATGTTATTGAATAATGAGTGGGTCACCAACGAGATAAATAAAGAAATAAAAAAACTTCCTGGAAACAAATGAAAATGAACACAAAACAACACAAAATCTCTGGGACACAACAAAATCAGTCTTGAGAGGGAAGTTCATAGCAATACAGGCCGACCTCAAAAAACACGAAAAATTAATAATAAACTATTTAATCCTACAACTTATATAATTAGAAAGAGAACAAGAAAATCTGAGAGTAAGTAGAAGGAAGGAAATAATAAAGATCAGAACAGAAATAAATGACATAGAAACTAAAACAAAAATACAAAAAAAATCAATGAAACCAAGAGCTAGTTCTTTGAAAGGATAAACAAGATTGAAGAATCGTTAGCCAGACTCATCAAGAAACAAAGAGAAAGGACCCAAATAAATAAAATTAGAAACAAAAGAGGAGAAATAACCAATGACACCACAGAAATAGAAAGGATTTTAAGAAAATACTATGAACAACTTTATGTCAACAAGCTGGACAATGTGGATGAAATAGAAAAATTCTTAGAAAAATACAATCTCCCAATACTGAATTAAGATGAATCAGAAAATCTGAATAGGCCAATAACAACTAAGGAAATAGAAGCAGCAATAATAATTTAAAAAAAAAACTCGCAGCAAACACAAGCCCAGGTCCAGATGGCTTCACAGACGAATTTTACCAAACATTTAAAGAAGAAATAACACCTATACTTCTCAAACTATTCCAAAAACTCTAAGAGGAAGGAACACTTCATAGTTCTTTTTAAGAGGGCAGAATTATCCTAATTCCAAAACCAGATAAAGACTCTGCAAATAAAGAGAAAACAGGCCAATATCCCTGATGAATATAGATGCTAAAATTCTCAACAAAATATTAGCAAATCGGATCCAGCAATATATTAAAAAGATCATACACCAAGAGCAAATGGGATTTATCCCAGGGATGCAAGGCTGGTACAATATTCGAAAATCAATAAACGTAATACATCACATAAAGGATATGAAAGACAAAAGTCACATGATCATATCAATAGACACAGAAAAAGCATTCGACAAAATCCAACACCCATCTACATATATAAAAGCCTGAGCAACTGAACAACCAAACGACCAGAATGACTGATCACTATGAAGCACACTGACCACCAGGGGGCAGACGCTCAATGCAGGGGCTTTCCCCTGGTGGTCAGTATGCCCCCACAGTGGGAGCACCGCTCAGCTGACCAACCTGTCCCAGCAGCCCAACAGCCCAGCGGCAGCCACTCACTCCCTCAGTAGTCCTGCAGGTCCAATCTCTGGAGAACAGGCCAGGCACCTACCAACCAGTGCTGCCGCCGGCATCATCCTGACAGCGCTGCCAGCCTCCTGGAAGTCAACCTCAGGCACCACGGCTGCTTCCCCTCCCTGGATGCTCCACAAGGAAGAAACAATATAAAAGCGGTCACCAGGTGGCTCCCAACAACCAGCACCAATGTCAGTGGGGCGGATCTGGATCCCGGGCCGGCAAGGGCATCTCACCACCCACCTGGAGGCCCGATTGCATCCTGACCCCCCAAACCCCCCTTGGGACCCCACCCATGCATGAATTCATGCACCGGGCCTCTAGTTTTTGATAAAAACTCTCAGCAAAGTGGGAATAGCAGCATATCTTCTCAACATGATAAAGGCCATATATGACAAATCTACAGCAAACATCATACTCAATGGAAAAAAACTAAAACCATTTCCCCTAAGAACAGGAAAAAGACACGGATGTCTAATGTTGTGGGCGGGGGGGGGGGGGGTTCCCTCAGCCCAGCCTGCCTCTCAGTCCGGGAGCCCTCAGCGGATGTCCTACTGATGGCCACAGTCTGGCAGCAGAGGCTCGGAGCAGGTGTCCCGTGTGTGTGTGTGTGTGTGTGTGTGTGTGTGTCTGCTGGGGGCCTGCCCCCAGCTACACCATGGAGGCTTGGAGCAGGCACCCCTCTCTGTTGATCTCTCAGGCTCCTGGCCTCCACTGCATGTTGTACTCTCCCTTGAGCTGTGGCCAGGTTGGGGCCACCCTTTCCTGCGGTGGGATTGCTGTGGCAACCCAGGGGCAGGCGCACAGGGGGGCTGGCTGCAGGCCGCCCTTTCCTGCTGTGAGATTGCCACGGCGACCCAGGGGCAGGCGCACAGGGGGGCTGGCTGCAAGCCACCCTTTCCAGCTGTGGGATCATGGCGGTGACCCAGCGGCAGGCGCACATGGGGGCTTCTCCAGTCGCCGATCCCGGGCAGGGGGCACCAGGGAAGAGGCGGGAGCTGGCGCCCGCCTCTTCCCTGCCCCCCTCTGGCTTCTCCGATCACCGGCTGGGGGGCGGGCAAAGGTGACCCCGGTTCTTTGATCCAGGGCCAGGGGGGCAGGGCAAAGGCCCCCAGGGCCACCTCTGCCCTGCCTCCCGGCTCTTGCCTGCCGCCTGGGTTTCTGATCACCGTCCTTCCCCTTTCGCCTCCCATCATTGTGCCTATGTATGCAAATTAACCGCCATCTTTCTTGGCAGTTAATTTGCATATCGCCCTGATTAGCCAATGGGAAGCGTAGCGAAGGTACGGTCAATTACCCTTTTTGTCTTTTATTAGATAGGATAATACTGGAAGTCCTAGCCACAGCAATCAGACAAGAAGAGATAAAAGGCATCCAAATTGAAAAGGAGGAAGTAAAACTCTCATTATTCGCAGATGACATGATATTATACATAGAAAACACTAAAGACTCCACCAAAAAATTATTAAATTTAATAAATGAATTCGGGAATGTAGCAAGATAAAAAATCAACACCCAAAAATTGGTGGCTTTTTTATACACCAATAATGAATTCTCAGAAAAAGAAACTAAACAAACAATCCTATTTACCATTGCAACAAAAAATTAAGATACTTAGGAATAAACTTAATCATGAAGGTGAAAGACTTGTACTCGCAAAACTAAATGATGTTAAAAAAAGAGATAGAGGAAGATATAAACAAGTAGAAGAATATACCATGCTCATGGAATGGTAGAATTAACATTAAAATATTCATACAAAGGGGAAATGGTGGCCGAATAGGCAGATGTGTTCCACACCTTGTCTTGGGAGCAGATAGAAGGAGCAATTAAATCAAATAACATCCACGTGGAATTGGCAAATTAGACATAGCTGGTGAGACAATTTGTAGCCAGAAAGGGCTGAGGACGCCTGGAGAACTGAAGGATTGGGGATCTGGGCTGGAGAGAGACATGCAACCACTGGGCCGAGAGGGTCAGAAGGAAGCTGCACTGCACCAAGATCGCATGCCTTGGGGATAGTCATAACATCTGACTATAGAAAGGAAGTCCACAGGGCTTCAGGCAGCTGGGGTATCTAGATCTAAGTCCACAGCCACAAGAGGTTGCGCCCAGAAAGGCAGCCTGAAGAACTACCTGAGCCATGTGGTGCTGGGGGGAGAGAAAGTTGCAGTAGTGTGGTTCTTTTGCCTCTGTTTTGTCTTTGCTTATATTCACTAAACCCAGTTCACAGGACCTTTCAATTACAAACACTCACCCAAGGCTGTGGTGCAGGTGGAGGTGCAGATTTGTGAAGTCTGGGGAGAGGCTGTGGAGGGGAACAGGACAGGGAGAAGTGACCAGGAATCCAACATTCGTTAACCTCCAAACCGAAGCAGCCATTTTTCTCCTGAAGAGCCAGCCTCTCCCAGCAGCCTCAAGGCAGCTAATACAGCCACACCCACCCTACACTTTGAGCTTTTCAAAGGAAACAAAGACTCTGAATAGCCCCAAAAAGCCCTCAGGGACTGGGCTGAAAAAGGGCCATTCAGTCCCAGAAAGTAATACAACACCACCCCCACTGAAAGCCCTATCATTATTGAGTGATTAAGATTGACAGCAGGCAGACAGGCAAAGCAGGCAGATTGGTCCCACCTGCTTGCAGCCAAGGCTGTGGAGACAGAAAAGAGAGGAGCGGTGGATTGCTTGGAACTTCAACATGGTGCTGACTACCTAACAGGAAACTGAGAAGTGGCAGACAGAACAGAAGAGAGGGGTCTTAAACCAGCCCCAATGGGGCATTAAATCTTGGCTGAAGTGAATGACTCTTCACTTTTTATTTTTTCTCTTTTATTTTTTAAAAATTATTTTCTTTATTTTATTTTGTTTTATTATCTTTTAATTTTTTGCATTATTTTCTTCATTCTACTTTTATTTTTTATTGTTATTTTATGTTATCTTATTTTTTCTTTTTTTCCATCCTCTTATTCCTCACTCCTCCCTTTTTCATCCTGTTTTCTCTTCTCCTGTCCCCATGTTAGTATTTCTCTTTCCTTTCTTTTTACCCCATGTTAAAAAGTGATCTTCGTTATCTGCTTTACTGACATATCATTATTATTGTAGTCTCTGTTGGCTTACTCATATATCTAATTTCCTCTCCCCTGCTCCAAGTCCATGCACCCTTCTCTTCTTCTTTGCTAGTCAATTTTTTATGCTTTTGTTTTTCCTCTCCTCTCTCATTCTCTTCTTCTCTTAACTGTTTAATTAGTTTCACTCACTAAACTCAAGCTTATCTGCTCTCTTCTCTATTCTCCTTTTCCAAAATAAATGAATAAATGGATAGACAAATTTACGATTTTTTTGTTTTATCTTTTTATTTATTTTTATTTTTTTCTTCTTACCAACTCATTCTCTTTCTACCTCCTCTATACTGAACCGTGGTCCTTACCCTATTCATTCAATTCCTTAACCTTACTTTCTGTGTATAAGCTCTGCCTCTACATATTCTCTTCCCCCCTTTTCATGGGTGTTTGTTGTTTGTATTTTTTGGTTTGTTTGTGTTGTAGGGTTTTATTCCAATTTACATTTTTTCCTCTTCTTTTTCTTTTCTCCTTAGCTTTTTCCCTTTTCTTAATATCATTTTTACTCTCTTTCTCTCTCCTAATTCTCTTGTCTTTCATGGTCACTTTTATTGGGGTTATTGGTGTCAAGAGTACATTCATATTTTGTTCCCTTTCTGTTGTGTCTTGTTGAGTTGTATTTTGTGCTTTCCCGTCAACATGGTAGCGAGAAAGCCACAAAGCCAGACACCCTGAGAGGAAACTGCATTCAGGAACGGGACAACACTCAATACTCAATTACACCAAGAGAACCCAAATATCCCAAGTAGGGGGCATCCCTAGAATACCCAGCCCAGAAGACCAGAGAGACTGCACCACTGTGCCCCACAAAACATCTAGTATATAAGACAAACTAAAAACAAAACAAAACTGGGTGGCATAGAAGTTTAGTCTAATACATAGAAACAATCACAAAGGAACAGCAAATATGGGGGGGAAAGAAACAACCCCCATATGAAAGAAAAGGGAGAATCACCAGAAAAGGAAATAAATGAAATGTAGGCAAGCAATTTGTCAGAGAAAGAATTCAGAGCAATGGTTATAGGGACGCTGAAAAGGATTGAAGATAAATTCAACAATATGTGTAAGAATCAAGAGGAAATGAAGAATGACATAGCTGCAATAAATAACACAATGGAAAGTTTAAACTGTAGACTAGAAAAAGCTGAAAACTGCATTATATAAACAAATTGAGAGACAAAAATCACATAATCATATCAATTGATGCAGAAAAGGCATTTGACAAAATCCAACAACCTTTCTTGATAAAAACTCTCAGCAAAGTGGGAATAGAGGGATCATACCTCAACATAATAAAAGCCTTATGACAAACCTACAGCTAACATCATACTCAGTGGGCAAAAACAAAAATCTTTTCACCTGAGAACAGGGACAAGACAGGGATGCGCACTTTCACCACTCCTGTTCGATATAGTACTGGGAGTGCTAACCATAGTGATCAGACAAGAAGAAGAAATAAAAGGCATCCAAATTGGAAAATAAGTGAAACTGTCATTATTTGCAGATGACATGATATTGTACATGGAAAACCCTAAAGACTCCATCAAAAAACTACTAGACTTAATAAATGAATTTGGCAATGAAGCAGGATACAAAATTAACACCCAGAAATCCATGGCTTTTTTATACATCAATAATGAAATCACAGAGAGAAACTGAAAAAACAATCCCATTGCACCAAAAAAATTAAGATTCCTAGGAATAAACTTAACTAAGAAGGTAAAAAACCTATACTTGGAAAACTACATGACGTTGAAAAAAGAGATAGAGGATGAAATAAACAAACGGAAGGATATACCGTGTTCATGGATCATTAAAATGTGCATACTACCCAAAGCAATCTATGGACTCAATGCAATCCCCATTAAAATACCAATGGCGTATTTCACAGACCTAGAACAAACTCTACAAAAATTCATATGGAAAAAAATAGACCCCAAATAGCTACAGCAATCCCGAGAAAGAAGAACAAAGTTGGAGGGATCACAACACCAGATATCAAGCTATATTACAAAGCCACTGTTCTCAAAAATGCCTGGTACTGGCACAAGAACAGGTATATAGATCATTGGAACAGACAGAGAACCCAGAAATCAATCCAAGCCATTATGCTCAATTGATATTTGACAAAGGAGGCAAAAGCATACAATGGAGTCAAGACAGTATCTTCAATAAATGGTGTTGGGAAAATAAAACTAGACCACCAACTTACACCATACACAAAAATAAACTCAAAATGGATAAAGGACTTAAATGTAAGTCAGGATACAATAAACATCTTAGAAGAATCCATAGGCAGCAAAATATCAGACATATGTCGTAACAATATCTTTACCACTACAGCTCCTAGGACAATGAAAACTAAGGCGAAAATAAACAAATGGGACTACATAAAAATAAAAAGCTTCTGCACAGTAAAAGAACCCGTCAACAAAAAAACATGAAAGCCCACTGCATGGGAGAACATATTTGCCAATGTCATATCTGATAAGGACCTAATCTCCAAAATTTGTAGGGAAATCATACAACTTAACCAAAGGAAGATGAACAATCCAATAAAAAAATGGGCAAAGGACCTTAATAGACACTTTTCAAAAGAGGACATAGAGAAGGCCAACAGACATATGAAAACATGTTCAAAGTCACTAATCACTTGAGAGATGCAAATCAAAACAACAAATGAGGTACCATCTCACACCTGTCAGAATGGCTATCATCAACAAATCAACAAACGACAAGTGTTAGCAAGGATGTGGAGAAAAGGGAACCCTAGAACACTGCTGGTGGGAATGTAGACTGTTGCAACTATTAAGCAAAACAGTATGGAATTTACTTAAAAATTAAAAATGGAACTCCCATTTGACCCAGTGATCCCACTTCTAGGAATATATCCCAAGAAACCAGAAACACCAATCAGAATGGATATATGCACCCCTATGTTCATAGCAGCACAATTTACAATAGCTAAGAGTTGGAAGCAGCCTAAGTGACCATCAGCAGATGAGTGGATTAAAAAACTGTGATACATCTACACAAGGGAATATGACACTGCTGTAAAAAAGAAAGGGCTCTTCCCATTTTCAACAGCTTGGATGGACCTGGAGAGCATTATGCTAAGTGAAATAAGCCAGTAGGAGAATGATAAATATCACATGATCTCACTCATTTGTGGAATATAATGAACAACATAAACTGATGAATAAAAATACTAGTAGATCCACAGGCATAGAAGCATCAAATAGACTGTCCAACCTCAGAGGGAAAGCAGGGGAAACGGGGAGTAAGAGATCAACCAAAGGACTTATATGTATGCATATAAGCATAACCCATGGACACAGAAAATAGGGGGGTGAGGGCATGTGCTGTGGGGGATGGGAATGGCCTGGGAGTGGTCAATGGCGGCAGGGGGGAAGGAGACATATGTAATACTTTAAACAATAAAAAATTTAAATAAAAAATTAGTTGAAAAAATGTCCATACTACCCAAGGCAATCTATAGATCTAGTGCCATCCCTATTAAAATGTCAAGACCATATTTCACAGATCTAGAACAAATACTCTAAAAATTTATATGGAACCAAAAAAGACTCCAAATAGCTACAGCAATCTTGAGAAAGAAGAACAATGTTGGAGGAATTACAATACCCGCTAAGTTATAATACAAAGCCACCATAATCAAAACATCCTGGTACTGGCATTAGAACAGGCATACAAATCAACGGGACACAACAGACCCCAGAAATTGACCAAAGCCGTTATCAATTAATACTTGACAAAGGAGGCAAGAACATACCATGGAGTCAAGACAATCTCTTTAATAAACGGCGTTGGGAAAATTGGACAGGTACATACAAAAAAATGAAACTAGACCACCAACTTACATGATATACAAGAATAAACTCAAAATGGATAAAAGACTTAAATGTAAGTCAGGAAGCCATAAAAATCCTAGAAGAAACCATAGGCAGCAAAATCTCAGACATCTCTTGTAGCAATATATTTGTGGATACACCTCCTAGAGCAAAGGAAACTAAGGAGAAAATAAACAAATGGGACTACATTAAAATAAAAAGCTTCTGCACAGCAAAAGAAACCAACAACAGAGTGAATAGGGGACCCACTGTATGGAAGAACATAATTGCCAATGATACATCTGATAAAGGGTTGATCTCCAAAATATATAGGGAAACTCATATAACTTAACAAAAGGAAGGCAAACCATCCAATTAAAAAATGTAAAAGACCTAAATAGACACTTCTCCAAAGTGGACATACAGAAGGCCAAGAGACATATGAAAAAATGCTCAAAGTCACTTATCATCAGAGAGATGCAAATTAAAACAACAATGAGGTATCATCTCACACCTGTCAGAATGGCTACCATTAACAAATCAACAAATGACAAGTGCTGGCGAGGATGTGGAGAAAAAGGGAACCCTAGTACACTGCTGGTAGGAATGCAGACTGGAGCAGCCATTATGGAAAACAGTATGGAGTTTCCTCAAAAAATTAAAAACGGAACTGCCATTTGACCCAGTCATCCCAATTCTACAATATACCCTAAGAAACCCTAAACACCGATCAGAAAAATGTATGCACCCCTATGTTCATAGCAGCACAATTTGTAATAGCTAAGATCTGGAAACAATGCCCATCAGTAGATGAGTGGATAAAAAAGCTGTGGTACATTTATACCATAGAATACTATGCAGCTGTAAAAAAGGATCTCTTACCCTTTGAGACAGCATGGAGTGAGAGTATTATGCTAAGAGAAATAAGCCTGTCAGAGTAAGACTAGTACCACATGATCTCACTTATATGTGGAATCTAATGAACAAAATAAACTGATGAACAAATAATTAATCCAGAGACATAGAAGCATAGAACAGACTGCAGAATATCAGAGGGAAGGCAGGTGAGGGTGGGAGGTGGGAAGTGATCAACCCAAGAACTGGTGTGCATATATGTATAACCTATGGACACAGATAATAGGATGGTGAAGGCCGGGAGTAGAGGGTGGGGGCAGGCTAGAATGTGTCAATGGGGGAAAAAGGAGACATATGTAATACTTTCAACAATAAATATTTTTAACAACAACAAAAAAAAGAGTGTGACTGATACAGTGCAACTGTAAACAAAATACTGCTAAGAAATGGGCAAAAACTGCTCCATTTTCCCCCCTAGGAGGACTTATTAACTTGGCAATTTATTTTAATGATGAGGAATCCATATGGTGAGTTTGGTGATTTCCATGAAGGCTTTTTTTTTTTCATAAGAGACAATTTAAATTGGGTACAAACCTGAAGCTTTAACCCAGTTTGGACACCTTGCACCCATCCTCATGGCCACAGGGTTTGGTTAGATGTGCTCATGGGAAAGAACTGTGCCCAGGATTTGCTGTGTTTCCTGCTTTTGCTTTCTATGGGCAATTTTCCAGCTAGTGATGCTGAAAATTACCCTTCCTGGGGTCTGGGGTCTAGTGCTGGGTTATGGCTAAAGTACCCTTGAGCATCTCCACTCAGGGTTTTAGATTTGAACATTATAGAACACTCAGGTTCTCAGACCTGAGCAATGTTGGGATGAACATGCTGGCTAATGGAAATGTCTGACTAGGAGTGCTTGGGGTTGGGGGGTGATTACTGAAAACAACATGGATCATTTCCCCTGTATGGGTTTTGATGACTGATTGGGCTTTAATTCACTGGGTTTGGGGGCTGAAAACAGAGGACATAGGTTCAAAGGCAAATGTTGAAAGAAGTTCCTGTGAGGAATTTAGGAACATAGGAGTGAAGTGACAAGTGGAAGGAGAATGGAGGAGGACAGGATAGGCAAAGAGGCACAGACAGGAGGTGAGGGTGAGTGCCATCACCATCATGGTCATCATCACAATCATCACAGACACTTGGCCCTCACTGGGTAAGCACTTCACATGCACTAACACAATGAATTCCCAGCAAAGTCCTATGAGGTGGGTACTGTTATTATCTCCATTTTCAGGATGAAGAAACTGAGGCACTGGGTGGTGGATAACTTGCCTTGTAAGGGATGGGCTGCATTTCAAACCCAGGCAGTCTGGCTCCAGCACTCATCCAAAGAGTCCATGATGAAACTGGGTTGATCAGGTTAGAAATGCATGAAAGGCTCCTCAATGCCATAGGTAGGAATTCTGTCCAAGTTGGTGGAAAAAAAAATTTATTTCTGTTATTTACTAGTTCGGTGACCTTGAGCAAGTTATTTCACCTCTCTGAGTCTGGTTCCTTACCTGTAAAAAATACTTATGTGGTAGGAGAACTTGTAGGGCTTATGTGTGCAGGATCACATGTTGTGCCTGGTACAGTACTTGCTAGAGAGCAGAAACTCCACAAAACATAGACCCTCACCCACTGTGAAGCCACAGCACAGATGCATTAATCTCCAGAACTTCTAAGCATGTACATGTGGGCATTCCTGTGTCCATGTGTACACATATCCCCAACAAGGTGAGCATTCATGTGCAACTCTATGCAATTCCCTCCTTAGTCCTGTCCCCAACCCAGTGTGGTGGTGGCATCAGCTATGCTGTCCCCATACAAACACCCAGGCATCACTCCAGAGTCCTTTCTCTTTCCCTCTCTTACCTTCACCTCCCATCACCATGGGCAGCCAGTTCCTGAATATTTCTCAAATTTACCTTCTCCTAAATTTCCCCCAACCCACCCCAGCACAAAGTTCTCAGCTGCCTTCTTGTCCTCTGTCTTGCAGTCGCCCCCTCCTTTCACCCCCCACACAGTGGGAATCAGATTACCTTTTCCAGTCACAAATCTGACTTCATCCCCACTATGCTTAAAATCCTTCTAGGAAGCCTGGCAGATCAAGATGTGAAATTCAGAAGCCCCAAGCAGGAATCTGATGGGTTTCACTGAATAAAGATCTAAAGCTTCTATATGGCAAAGATACCATAAGCATAGTTAAAAAGACAAATGGCAGACTAAGGAAAATATTTCCAACACAAAACAGACAGAAGTTTTAAAATTCCTGATATACTAAAAGCACCTTTATAACAATAAGAAAAAGGCAAGAGAAACCAAGATGGTGGCATAGGTAAACACCTGAAATTGCTGCCTCGCACAACCACTTCAAAAGTACAACTAAAAGACAAAACGGACATCATCCAGAACCACAGGAAGGCTGGCTGAGTGGAAATTCTACAACTAGAAGGAAAGAGAAAAGCACACTGAGACTCAGAGGAAATGCGGAAGTAAAGTGCAGAGGTACGGAGGCGCACGTGGAAAGGGCTGGCAACTGAGGACGCGGTTGTCTTTTTCAATTGGGAGGGAGTCTCAAGCTCCCGACGGCCCTGACTCCA